>NC_050573.1:440431534-440592685 GCF_011100635.1 Trichosurus vulpecula | reverse complement strand
ACTTAAGGGTTAATGTTCGGATTGGTTCAAGGTCTTCTGCTATTATGTTATATCCTGTTATTGCCTACTTTATCTTCCTCTATTAAAATTGATATTAACGAATTTGATTGCCTGATGTGTGCTTTAAGAAAAATAGCAAACTTCCACTTTTTTTTTGTTAGCCAAACTCTGGGCTGTGGATTTCTTGCCATGTATTTGAAAGAGGTGTTTAATATATCCTAATAATTTAAATTTGTTTCCGACAAACCTCTAGTGTAAAAGAGGAGAACTTTAACCTGTAAATATAAAGTTTGACATTGAGTGTTCTAAGCTTCTTGTCTGATTGAGACCTCAAAAATTTTATCACTGAAAGACCATACTAGGAGAACTGTAGGATGAATAATGAATGCTTCCTTGATCTATAGTGTGGTGGTTGTCCCTCCCTTCCCCTCACATCCCTTTGAGTTTGTGGGTTTTGTAATTCAGTAGAGGTTCATTCTTCACCACCCCCCCCAAAAAAAACCTATCCTAATGACAACACTTTTCTTCCTCCACTTTTCTTTCACCAAACAAGGTTATAAATACTCAACCTGAATTATAATTGCAGTAAGGAAAAGTAGTAAGAATTACAAATTTCAAGTGCTTGCCTTTTGAGCATAAAACTAAAAGTTTCTTTTAAAAATTAATCATTTTTAGTAGTTATGTGATTTAAAACATAGAGTTGAGTATTATGGTGGATTAGGTACTCCAGGTTTTTCTTCATAATTTCCCTTGTTTTCCCTCTCTCCCTTTCTTTCTATATACTTTAGTAGCTCAATTAAATGACAGTTAACAGTATACTGCTAGAAAATCTCTGATTCTGCCAGGCTAAGGATCTGCAAAATACCACATAGAAGCCTATACTTGTGGGACTCTCTATGAGTCCTCCATGAAGGCTCAGGTTTCTGACAGATGAGAAAATTACTGAGGTCTGTGATTCACACATCTTGCCATTGAATTAAATAGCTTACTCTAACATTACTGTGAAGTGATGGCTGTACCTTGCTTTAAATATGTAAAGCCATTTAGTGTTATAACTTTATATCTCAGAATGAGACTTAATTCAGTACGGTAAGTTGTGCATGGGATGTGGGGAGCAGTGTGGATACTGTTGAAAATATAGATGTTTTGAGATAAGCATCACTAGATTAGAAACTGCTAATATTAACCACTCCCAAAAACATTTTTAGAGGTGATTGGCAAATGCTGGTACGATGAACTTGAATTTGTAATTATTAAATTAATATTGAAGAATAATAAGGAATAAGGAAAGTTAGAAAAAAACAGGCTGTTAGGCATCTCTGTAAGTACAAAATGCAAGGCTGGTTCCTGTTGAGAATAGTCTACTATTATCTGTGAGACCTTGAGCAAGTCACTTGGGCTTCCATTTCCTTAGTTTACCCATAGGACCCATAAGATCTCTGAGGTTCTCTCCAAACTTACATCCTCTAGTCCATCTCTTTGCAATTAAACAATCAAAACTGGGGTGCTGTGATTCACCTGTGAATCATGGACTTTTAGAACTGAAAGGGACTTTTAAAGATTAGTCCACCCCCTTCATTTCACAGGTGAGGAGACTAAGATTCTCAGTTCCATCATTGATGAAAAGAATCAGATATCAATGTCGATAGTGCCTCCAATGTGCTAGATACTGTCCTATGAAATAGGGATATAAAGAAAATTAAACCATCCCTGACTGTAAAAAGTTTATATTCTAAAACTGGTTACCTACCTCATCTGGAAAAATTGGGGAAAATAACTGCATTTTTCCTCTTTCTAGATAGGTTTTTTAAAATAATTGACTGCTTAATTGTGAAGTAATGGTTCTTTGGAGAACAGTGACTTTTTTCTAGCTGCTACAGGCTGCTTTTGAATAGTGTTCTTCTTGAGACAATGACATTTCTAAAATTCTTTGATTGAAATTTCTGGGCAGTAGCAGGACAACTTTTGTCTTCCACTAGTCTTTGTAACAACAAGAAACTTGGTGGAAGGCACCCAACCCAGTGTGCTAGGTTTGTCACTCTGGAAGATTTATAGAAGCGTATAGACAAACCTCCTTAGATGAGACTGTGAAGAGGTTTTGTACTGTTGGACAGAAAATTCACATTTATAAGAAAAAAGATCTCACAGTTGTGGAAGGATGAGCTTAGTTTTGCTACCTCTTAAATACAAATAAAAACTATTTTGCACCTCTATTTGATATTGGAAATGAATTCAACAGCGCAACTCACTGCAGTAGACACTTTTGATTAATGCAACTGTCCCTGCCCTCAAGGGTCTTATATTCTATTGGAGAGGGGCAAGACACCTTGTACGCTGGTAAATAAATACAAAATAACTTCTGGAGAGAGAGGGTAACAGGGAATCAGGATTGGGTTCATGTAGGAGGTGGCACTTGAGATGGCCTTTCTAGAAAGACAGGCATTCTACAAGGGGGAGGTGAGGAGGGAATGAATGCATTCCAACCTTGGAGGACTTTGATGGAAAAAAGAGGTAGAGACTAGAATACAGTACAGTGAAAATACCTTAACTCAGAAGAGCTGTAAAATAGGATTATATCTTTCCTTAGGACTGATTTTAACTTTTCTTCTTAATCAGGTGTAGGGTGATCTGTATCTATGTGTGTGAGAGACTGATACCAGCTGATTCTCACTGAGCAGCTTCTTGGAGAGTCTGTGAACCTCACGATTCTGGCCTGGTTCTTTATGACACCTGTCATTAAAGTTCAAGGGTGTAGTCCTAGTGGAGTGATGAACTTGGAGTTTGAACCTATTTCTGACACCATCCCTGTGATAATTTACAAGTCACTTAACCTATTTATGCCTCAGTTTCCTTATCTGTAAAATGTGTAATGCCTATAGTATTTATCAGAGTTGTTGTGACCATTAAACGAGGTGATGTAATCCATCATTTTTCTTTGCAAACCTTAAAGGTCATATGAATGTCAGCTATTATCAATGTGAATTTGCATCCAGAAGAAAAAAAGTAATTTACTCCTCCATGTTTGTGCTTTTAAAAGTTTAAAGGAAACTATTCTGTAAAGTGTCAAGTTATCATACCTTAGTCATATACACAAAAATTACACAAACCTGGAAGCCTTTTGTCAAATTGCTAGCTCTGCCCAGGCCAAGTTTAAGAAAGTGTTAATAGATTTAGGTGTTAGAAATTGGTTTTATTGCTCTATTGGGTATGTTTGCTTTTTTTTTTTTAAATTTTTTTTTTGCATATTAGAGGACTCATGATTTCCTGCCTAGGCTATTAGTAGCTTAACCAGTTTAAAGAGCAAAAGAAACATGCAGGTGATATTTATAAAATCCTCACAACAATGATAAAAATCTAATGCACTAAAATTCTGCAGTTGTGATGAGCTCAGGTCCAAATAAAGTTTAAATAAAATTTATCAGGAAGTGCTGTGGCTTCTTCAGTTGGAACTTAGAGGCTCTCTTTATTCAGGGCACTTCTTAGCCCTCATAACCCATTGGATTTCTGCCATTGTTTCTGATCCACTGGGCTTTTGAAAAGTATGTATATTTTTAAAGTTCAGATATAATTTTGCCGGCTCCCTAATAGGAACTTTAATAGTAATTGTAACCGGTTTATATTTTAATAGGTAGATTGTGTTAAAAGATCAAAGAAAAAAGGAAAAGTACCAAAATATTTATAGTAGCTTTTTGTGGTAGCAAAAAAGTGGAAATTGAGAGGATATCCACCAGTTGAGGAATGGCTGAATAAGTCATGGTATAAAGGTGATAGAATGCTATTATGTTCTAAGAAGTAAGGAAACATTTCAAAAAGACGGAGACTTATATGAACTGATGCAGAGTGAAGTAAGAACAAGAACAATTTATGCTGTAACTTCAGTATTATAAAAGTGAATTGAGGACTTTTATAAACTGATGAAGAAGGAAATGAACAGAACCACAAGAACAATTTATACAATGATAACAACTTTAAAGGCTGTAAGAATTGTAATCAATACAATGACTATTTATGGGTCCAGAGGGCCAAGAGAAATATGCCATCCGTTACAGAGTTGTGATAGATTTAGGGTTCAAGAGATATCTAGTTATACACACACACGGTGCATGAGGAGATAGATATATCATAAATTTACATGCATACATTCCACTCAATATACATGGCCATTGATGGAATTTGTTTTGCTTGCTTATGCGTATTTGTTATAAGAAATTAGTTGTTGTTTTTAATGGAGTGGGAGAGGTAGGAAGGTGAAAATAGATTTCTGTTAATTTTTAAAAATAGAGAGATGGGAGGTATTAGAGAAGTGAAATGTTGCATGTACTTTCAGATGAGGTATTTTTTTTTAGCTATTGTATTATTGCATTATTTGTATTGTATTATTGTAGTTATTGTATCATTAGTTCTTGTTAAATGTTTACTTTGCTACCATAAATCTCTTACAAGGTGAGAATAATCTGTAAATGGAAGATAAAAACAAAATATATTAAAATAGTTAATGCTGAAATACCACTTTATTTACAAATTTGTGGGTTTTAAAAAAAAGATATAGTGTAAGAAATATCTTTATAGTGTGGTAACTGGAAATCTAGATGATACTGAAGAGTAACTCTATAAGAGTAACTATATAAAAATGATAGGTAGATTTAGTGTTAGAAGGGACCTTAGAGGTCATTGAGCCTGACTCCCTTGATCCCCGGTAGATGAAAAAGAACTTGAGAGATTAAGGGACTTGCCTGGGGTCATACAGCCAGTGAGGGTCAGAAGCTGGATTTGAAAAAGTCTTTCTGACTCTTAAGTCTAGCCCTCTGCTTCTCCATATTGCCAGGTATAGAAGCTACATCCCCATAACTCATAAGAAATGCTGTAGCAACCCTAGGCTCAATGTTTATTATTTCTGATCCTAATAAGAATTGGTTAGCTGTGCTCACCTTTCCTTCTGCTTCTTAGAGTGTTAGGGAAATTTGGGACTGAACTTGTCTGGTCCCCTTATCTCATAGATAAGGAACCCTGGGCACTTAAGCACTTGCCTGAGGTCACACTGGTTGCAGGTGGCACCTCTGGGATTTGAAACTACTTCTGGCTTTCAATGCCCTATTAGCCATGTTCTCCCTCATTTCCTTGTTGGCTATTTATCTTTTATGACTTAGTTTTTCTTGGGGCAGCAGCTTCCTGATACCTTGTTTTTCATTACATTTGCATGGGAACTTTGGAATTAATGGGAGATAGCAGGATGAGCTAAATGTGGTAAGGATGTTATTACTGAATCATAGAATTTGAGAGTTCTCAAGGAACCTTAGTAGCCATCTCATCCAACCCATACACCAAAGGAATCCCTTCTATACCTAGATATGCCTTTGCAAATGAATTGGCGAAAATCCAAGGCACGTGAAAATCTGGTACTTAAAGAAAAAATCCTACATATTTACAAATTTATTTGATAGATTAAAGAAAGAGAATTTGACTTGCTACCATAGTTCTGAATATTAAAAGTAGAGCAATGTGGTGGAACAGTTGTCAAATGTGGAGTCAGAGAATCTGAGTTAAATAAATTCCAGTGGTTTCCTACTTCCTCCAGGAGTAAACATAAAATCTTCAATTAGGGATTCAAAGCCCTTCATAACCTGGCCCCTTCCTACCTTTCCAGGTTTACGTGTTACTCCCCTCCTCCTAATCTTTGATCTAGGGACACCGGCCTTGCTGTTCCTCAAACGAGACATGCCATCTCCAGACTCCTGGCATTTTCCACTACTGTCTTCCATGCCTAGAGGCCTCTTCCTGCTTCACCTCCATTTGCTGGATTTCCTGGTTTCCAAGTCCCAGCTGAAGTTCTACCTTCTACAAAAAGCCCTTCCTAGTCCTCCTAATCTTAATGCCTTCCCTTTGAGATCTCTCCTATTTATTCTGTGTATTTGCTGTTCACTTGTTGTCAGTTCTGTCTGACTCTTTGTGACCCCATTTGGGGTTTTCTTGGCAGAGATACTGGAATGGTTAGCCATTTCCTTAACAATGTAGACGATGATTGTCAAAATGCCTATGTGGTTCTGTATCGCCAAGTGTATGAGACTCCACATAGACGGTAGGAGAAGTAAACCATTTATTCAGATACCGGAGAACCATATTCCGTAAGCCAGTTACCCAACCCATCACAGCCATGAAGCATCCGATATCACAACCTGGAGCCTCACCATCCCAAAACCTCTCCCACCCCCTGCTGGGGTCTTCCCAAAACAAACTCACAGTACAGGTGTCAGTTTGTTCAGCTATCAGAGATGGACTTTCACTACCTCAGCTCTGACAGTCACAACAGTCATTAACAGCTCTCTCTCTCTCTCTCTCTCTGTCTCTCTCCTCTCTGTCTCTCTCTCTCTCTGTCTCTCTCCTCTCTTGTCTCTCTTCTCTCTGTTTCTTCCCTCTCTGTCTCTCTCTTCTCTTTTTTCTCTCTCTCTCCTCTCTCTCTGTCTCTCCTCTCCTCTCTCTCTGTTCCTTTCTTCTTCTCTCTCTCCTTTCTCTATCTGTCTCTTTCCTCCCGACCCCCCCTCTCTCTCTCTCTCTCCCTCCCTCCCTCCCCCTCCCTTCCCCCCACATTTTCTGTGACATCACTTCCTTTTCCTGTCAGGAAGCTCCTCCCACCACATGTGACTTAGGCTTCCTGTGATGTAAGCGCCTATTAATGGGTAGGAACAATCTTCAAATCTAAATTGTTATTATACTTCTCCAGCTCATTTTATAGATGAGGAAACCGAGGCAAGCAGGGTAAAGTGATTTGCCCAGGGTCACACAGCTAATAAGCGTCTGAGGCTGGGTTCAAACTCACAAAGAGGAGACTTCCTGAATCCAGGCCTGGGACTCGATCCACCAGACCCCAAAGCTGCCCCTGTGTAATTTGTCTATATATGATAGTTTGCATATTGTACCCCCATTAAACTGTGAGCTTCTAAAAAAACTGGGCCTGTTTTTAGCCTTTCTTTGTATTCCTAGTGCCTAACATAGTGCCTGGTACATAGTAGGTGCTTAATAAATGCTAGTCGACTTGACTGGCTGTCCCTCCTACTATACCTGTGAGGCTTTTGGACAAGTCACCTTTTGGGGCCTCAGGTCACTCCTCTGTAAAATGAGAGTCTTGGACTAGATGATCTCCAAGTTCTCTCCAGTTTTAAATCTTCTTCTTGAGTGAAGTTCAAGCCCTGTAGTCTTTTCTGAAAAGAAAGAAGAAAACAAACATTTATTAAGCACCTACTTATGTACCAACCATGGTGCTAAGTGCTTTTATTATCCCCGCTTTACATTTGAGGAAATTGAGGCTGACAGGTTACGTGATTTGCCCAGGATCAGGTAGCTGTCTGAGGTTGGATTTGAATTCAGATCTTCTTGATTCCAGATCAGCTCTATATCCCCTTTACCACCCTAGTTGCCTAAAACCATTGGATGAGAGCTTTCTGTTGAAATAAAAACAAATGGGAAACAAAGCCTGTGTGCTGGAGAAGAGCTGAATAAATTGTGGTCTATGAATGTAATGAAACATTGATGTACTTCAAGAAATGGTGATTTTTGAGGAATTCAGAAAAAAAAAAGCCATGGAAATTAACTGGTGGTGGAGTGAGGAAATACACCTCCCTCTTTTTTGGTGGAGCAGTGGGGAATTGAGTGCAGAGTATTGTATATACTTGTCAGCATATACCAGTATTGGGTTTACTTAACTATTTTTTTTTGTTAAATGAGAGAATGCTCTGTGGGTGTATTTGGGCATATCTGAAAATGACTCTGATATTAAAAGCCATTAATCATTAAAAAAAAAAGAACTTAAAGATCTAGATCAGAGGTGTCATAAAGGCTGGCTACATGCATCTACCAGATGAAAATGTAATTGGGGAGTATTTAACAAGATAAATAAAAATATAATAAAACATTGCATTTTAAAACTAAATAGGTACCCTGCAAGAATCCTGAATCAGTGACCTGTTTCCATTTGACACTCCTACTTTATAGAGTTTTGCTAGCGAACTTAAATATAGTTAAAAGCTTTATACGACATTTTACATCCTATGTGGACCACAAAGTACTGCATCTCAAATTATTGGCACTGAGGTGATATTTCACATTTTCCACTTTGTGAAAATATTTTTCCTAGTCGGTCATGTGAACAAAGTCTTTGTTTGTAGTTGGTCTTTGTCAAATACACTTACTATTTTGTGGATTTATTGTATTCACAAAGTTAATAACTTGGTTACCTTCTAATTCCTCCAATTCAAAGTACTTGGGACTGCTAGAACCATTAGGGAAGGAGTCATTCTGCATAGCTGATTTTCCCCCCTCTCCTCCTTCTAAATATCTGGGTTTGGATTTTTAAGCATCTAAACTTTTATTTTAGTTATTTGGAATGGTAATCTTTCTCATACGGATTATCTTTTCCCCCGACTCTCAATGGGCCATAATTATGAACATCAGGTACTGTGCTGCAATTCACTCATGTCCAGAGGGTCCAGTGAGACACATAGGATTGTCTGGAAGTACACTAAATTCTACCCCACAGACTGCTGGGCCTTTTCAGTCCCTGTAACTTTTTTTTTTTTTTTTTTTTTGCCTTCTCCTTGCCATCTACTGTCACTTGGCAACCCCTCTTTCGACTCTAATTTGCTGCTTCTGAACTTTAAAGCCAAAGCACCAGTCTTGTAGATTTATACTCTGTAAAACCGTGTCTTTTACAAAAGTTAATCTGTTCTGACAGCATGGCTTTATGAATGAGGACAGACCTTGGAATCAGGCAGATCCGGGTTCAAGGCCTGCCAGAGAATGCATACTGTACACTGTGAACCAAGTCACTTAATCTCTCAGTTGCCTGAGGCAACTTTCTAAGACTATAAGCTTGAGACAAGCTGATGATTTGCATTGATGGAGAGAGTTTCCACATTGGGAATTCCCTATGTCTATAAAATCACAGATCCAGAGTCAGTCTTTTCTAAATGAGGTTCTGTGCTATGAGTAAAGAGCTGGACTTTAGCTGCTGAGGCCTTTTAAAAATCTTTTTCCCTTCCTGGGTCTTGGGAGAGAAGAAATTGGTTTGATAAAGGTACCTCTGGGTAAGGAGGTATTTACTGGGTAATTGTTAAACTTATGGGGTAGTTTCTTAATTGATGAAATTCAATAAATAAATTCATTGAAATTGTGCTAAATCTATGCTAGTGATTTACTTTGATTTATATCAAACTCATCTCTTAACAGTTGAAATCTAAGGGGAAAAATCAGATTTTATTAAAGAAAATACTAGATATGATTTTAATATTTTGAATATGGTTTAAAAGTATTTTTTAGGCATTCAGTTCTTCCAGAGTAAGGAGGAAAAAAAAATGATCTGTCACTCCTGTCTCTCAGAGAAATGGCTTTTCTCTCTTTATTTTTCTGTTGAAAGGATTACCTGTGGTAATTTTAGTTCTCAGATTTCCCTGGGGAGTTAGTGCCTTCATATGTGCAATGTCTAGGTTTTGTTAAGTAATGGCTAATGGTATGTTTTCAATTCATTTGTGTCTTGAGGAAATTTAAATGTCATTTAGAGGGATTTTTAGCTCTGTCATGTTAAATGTTGGCAAGATTTTAGTAAATTGCAGTCCCATTCCTTAAAGTTTCATCTGCAATATTTTTGTTATGGTTCCTGTGTGTGTGTGTGTGTGTGTGTGTGTGAATGTGTGTGTATAGTGTGAAGTGTGTAAGAACAAATGTAACCCTAGTGCAAACAATGAAAGACATTCCTAATAAAATTAACAGCCTTCACACTTGCAGGTTTTGTCAAGTGAAAACAGATAAGGCATACCTCAAGAAAATTCTGTTATCCAATATTCTTTATGCATATCACACGTCTGTGTTTTGTCCAGTAGCCGGTTATTCTGGCTTTGCTTTTTCTTTAAATAGTGTCTAATAATCACTAGTTCTTTGTTGGATTAAGTATGTACAAGGATGAAATAAGGTCAGGTTTCAAAGGGCATATAGGATGTACTTAGTTAGAGAACCTATATAAGGTGGATTTCAGAACATCTATCTGGGATGGAGAGAGCATAGGGATAGCTCAGGGTTGGGGAACCTGCAGTCTCGAGGCCACATCCTCAAGGCTGCAGGTTCCCCACCCCTGGTATAGCTTTTGCCCAAGTTGCACCTAGTACCCTCTGGTGCCCCAGATCTGAAAAGCGCTCCAACACTGAGCCAAAAGGCAGACCTTTAGTAACCCCTTCCCTCAACTTGGTGAATTCCAGGGGTTTCCTCTCACCTTCAAGATAAACATAAAATCCTTTTGGGGTTCAAAGTCCTTCATAACCTGGTCCTATCCCGGTCTTCTTGCATATTAACTCCCCTACACTTACACTTCAATCCAGTGACACTAACCTCCTTGCTGTTCCATGAACGGGATATTCCATTTCTCAATTCCAAACATTTTACTGGTTGCCCTCCATGCCTGGAATTCTCTTCCTCATCAACTCAGCTTCCTGGCTTCCTGCAAGACACAGCTTAAATCCCACCTTCTACAAGAAGCCTTCACTGATTCCCCTTAGTGTTTTTCTTCTATTGATTGTCTCCAATTTATGCTGCATGTATCTCGTTTGTGCATAATTGTTTTCATGTTGTTTCCTTTATTGGACTATGAGCTTCCTGAGAGTAGGGGCTGTTTTTTACCTTCGTATTCCCCAGTACTTAGCACATAGTAAACCTCTGTTTATGGACTGACTGATCTGGTCCAGGTTGATGATGAAAGACCCCTACTTTATAGAATGGTTCTGCTGCTCCAAGAAGGGATAAATATTCAGTTTTTAGAATCATTTAGAGCTGGAAGGGACCTCAGATGTCAGCTAGTTTAGTCTCCTCATTTTACTGAGAAAACTGAGGCCCACAAAAGTGAAGTAACTTGCCTAAGGTTATACAGTAGTTCTGTTCCTGATTGGGATTTAAAAACCCAGGTCTTTTGATCCAGTGGTTTTTCCAGGGTTGCAAGAGGAATAATTGGAAGGCGACTACATGCTCACCAATCCTAAACTTAATTTGTAAATAATCTGCTGCCAGGAAACTGTTATTGGGCATAGAAACTGCCCTTTCCAGGCACACTCTTATCCTTGAAACCTGAAGTCAGGTGAATCAATGCAGGAACTGTTTGACATTTATCAGTTTAGAAGATGATGTTCAAATAAATCTTTGTTTTCCTAATCTTAAAAGCTATTTCAAGTTCCACTGCAAACTATCTCAAATAAGAAGAAAGACTTGGTTCTTTCTCTCTCCCCTTCTCTTTCTTTCTGCCCCCCCTTTCCCTACTCCCTTCTTCTCTGTGTCTTTATCTTTCTCTATCTCCTTCTCTCTTCCTTCCTTCCTTCCTTCCTTCTTCCTCCTTCCTTCCTTTCCTTCCTTCCTTCCTTCCTTCCTTCCTCCTGTCTTTCTACACAGCAGACAGAGACCTCTTATGGTTGGAAGACCTCACAGAAAAGTATTTTTCTGAAGAGATTGTAATTGTGTGCAAATATGAGGTGGGTGATCACTAAGTAGTATTGGCTACAACTGTTCTGGTTAGCACAGAAGTAGGTGGGGATAGATGGAAAAAAATGGCTCACTGTAGGGATGGCGATGAGAAAAACTATGGTAGAGGATAGATAAGAGCTGTTCAGGTCTTCGAACCTACTCTTTGGAGGAAAGGGGGGAAAGGAAAGAGGAAACTTCTTGGGAAAGGATAACAGTAGGATTCTTTGGGATGAAAGGCTTAGGAGGTGTTTTTAAGAACTAAAGAAGAAAAAAATTAGATTTAGTAAGGCAACAGATATGAAGAATAAAGAAAAACTAAACTTTTTGATGGGAGTAGTACTTTGTAATGGTGAGAGACATTTTCTCATTTTTGAAATTGTTTAGGTGTATGAAGTTGGTAGTAGAATTACTTGAGCTATCACTCATTTATATCCTTGAACATTCCATTGTGGGGAATATCTATAACTTCTCATGGGTAAGCAAATAGGTGATTTTTTTTTCTGAGAGTCGGCTATGTGAGTTTTCTCAAGCAGAAAGGCGCCTATCCTAAAGAATAGACTTTATCTTTGTTCCTGTTTCAGATTGCTAAGTTTAAAGTGTTTGATATCAGTGGGGTGGGTTCAGTTAACCTGTTGCAAACCTAGTGAACGTGGGTGTGGGACAGCTTGGAGGTTGGACTAGCTTAGCCAAAACCCCCTTCCTTTCTTACACTACACTACACTACATAGTGAATTAAGAATGTTAGGAGTGGTACACGGAATTGATACTGATTAACTGTCTCACTCCTCCTGAAACAGAACAGACAGATGCCATTTGAGACCATGTCTCAAGCCCTGAGGAACATGCAAGAGAAACTATTTCCCTTATCTTGCTAGGGTCAGCAATTGCTTTTAGGTTCCAGGTTTACTCAATTGATAAGAATTTACTGAGGGCCTTCTATGTGCCAGGCACCATACTTACCACTGGGGATTCAAAGAAAAGTAAAAGGTTCCTGCCCTGAAGGAACTTACATTCTAATGGAGAAGGCAACATATATATATATGTAAGTATAAACATGATAGATACAAACGAATACAATGTAGTTCTGGGAGAGAGTGAATGAATGATGAGGAACTTTTTAAAACTTATGTGCTAAGCACTGAGCTAAATTTCAGAAGATACAAATATAAAAGCAAGATAATTTCAATTTCCAAGGACCTTATGTTCCAATTGAAGAGACCACACACATGTTGGGGTTGTAGTGGTCACTGGAAGGCAGTTATAGCCTGCGCTCCTAGGGTGAGTGGAACAATAGGTCTTGTTAGTCCTTGACCGCCATTTTCAAGGGAATGGTCATTGATTTAATTGCAGTTTTAAGAGTTTGAGATGGAAGAGGTAGAGTGAACATGCTTAGTGGGAGGACGTACAATGGCTTGGGTGAGGGATGGAACCAAAGATTCCAAAAAGTTCAGAGTCCAATGTCTTAGCAGTTGGGGAATCAGGAAAGACTTCAAGTAGGAGATGATGCTTGAAAGGAGTATTGAAGGAAATCATTGATTTTGAGAGGTGGAGTTGAGAAGGGAGGGTATTCCAGGCATGGAGAACAGGCCAGTTCAAAGGCAAAGGGATAGGAGATGGTGTGTCATAGAGAGCTAGTCATGGACAGGGATGTTACAATAGTGCATGGAAGAGAATATGTGTCAGAATAATGCAACAGTAGGAAAATACTAGGTCGTAAAGAGATTTAAATTCCAAATAGAGGAGTTCATGTTTAATCCTGGAGGTAAACAGAGCCCTTGGAATTTATTGAGTGGCAATGGAGAGTAACGTGGTCACATTCATACTTTAGGAAAATTACTTTGACAGCTGCATGGGAGGATGGTTTAGACTGAGAGGCTTGAGGCAGGGACACCAATTAAGAAGTAAGTGATGAGGTGGTGGGGACTGTGGGAGTGGTAAGAATGTTGTGGAGATAGCAAAGACAAGATTTAGCCACTGATTTGTTGGTGTTCATGAATAGTGGAGGATGACCCTGAAGTTTTGAATCTGGGTAATTGGAAGAATGGTGGTATCCCTTGATAGTAATAGGGAAATTTGGAAGAGGGGTGGGTTTTAGAGGAAAGATAGTTCTACTTTGGAAACGTTAAACTTGAAATGCCTAGAAGGAAATCCAATTCAAAATGTCCCAAGAGTTCTCTTTTCTTGTTCAGTCATTTCAGTCATATCAGACTCTTCCTGACCCCATTTGGGATTTTCTTGGCAAAGATATTGGAGTGGTTTGCCATTTTCTTCTCTAGCTCATTTTACAGATGAGGAAACTGAGGCAAACAGGGTTAAGTGACTTGCCCAGGGTCACCAGCTAATGTCTGAGGCCAGATTTGAACTTGGCACTGTAGTGTTTGGATCACTATTCTTTCTGAGCTAGGTTCACCTGGAAATATGTGTAAGTGTATATTCATCTCCCTGCCCCTCTTCTTAGCCATTTATTAGATGTTTAATATTTTATTTTGTTCCCAATTACATGTAAAAACAATTAACATTTGTCTTTTAAAATTTTGAGTTCCAAATTCTGTCCCTCCTTCCCTCTTCTTAGTCACTTAATTACATAGAAGGCCATGACACATTTCACAGGATCATTCATTTTGCTTAAACAGATGCAGCTTGCCAGCTTCTCTAAGTGGTTGAGTCTAAAGATAATAAAGAAGTATCCTCTTTTCTTTTGGAATCCATTGGTAGCTGACTTTATTTTGTTTTTAAGATGGAGTGACCATTCAGGTAGTTTGAGCTCATAATATGAACAGAGTTTGGATGAAGAACACACGGGGTCCTGTTTCTTGTTCGGCCAGTCACTTGTTATGACAAGTCCCTTAGGTTATAGTGTTGGAGTTAAATGTCTGCATAGTAGTTTAACATCTCCTTACTGATATTGAAAGAGTAATGGAGTGTTTATCTGTTTCAGTTTTTGTAATATTGTTGGGAATGTTAAAATTTCAAAAAGGAAATTTTTAATGCATGAGTGCTTTCTCTCTTCTTTCTCCCTCTTCACCATGCTGTATCAACTCTGAGCAGTTTTAAGACCCTTTGATTCAAGAGAAAAGAGATACCAAGGTTAGAACAATAACCTTGAAGCTAACAAGATTGGAATTTAAGTTCTTCCTCCCTCACTTCTCCATACTCTTGAGCAGCTAAGATGGTAAATTATTGATGTATTAGCAGAGCTATATCAATGGGAATAGGGAGTGGGGAAGGGAAAGGGAGTGTCCAGAAAAAAAAATCAAGGGACAATTAAAGAAGTTTATATTATGTAAGTCTGTGTATAAATATGCTTTTTGGCATATCTTCCCAAACCTACAAACTCCCCTCACATTTTGACTAGAAAGGTGATCTAGGTTAGATGAATGGAGCTTAACCTCCCCTTCAGGTCTCCCAAGCATAAGAGAAGGTCAAGCAACCTGAGAAGAAACTTCAGGTATGTTTCAAACCTCCAGAAACATGTATCTTGAAATATTGAACACTGTTGCTAGACTTATTTGATAGATAATTTCAAATTTGAGCATTTTAACTGGTTGGTATTGCAATAGATAGATGAGGGGAACAAACACACATTCAGAACTGGATTCTGCAACTACATTTCTTGGGATTTTTTTTAATATACTTAAAGTTTTTACTTATTGAGTACCCCTGGAGTGTTGAGGGGATGAAACTGTCATACTGAGAATGTTTCAGGTGTTTAAAAAAAATTACTCCTTGTTTAATTACAAAGCTCTGCTAAGCAAAGAACATGTTTCACTGTGGCATACAGCAGACCAAAACCTCTTATGGTTGAAAGAACTCACAGAAAAGTATTTTTTCTAGAATGGATTATAATGGCATGCAAATCCCAGTGTATTTGAAATATAAGGTGGGTAGTCACAAGACGATATTGATTATAAAACTCTTCTGGTTAGCACAGAAGTAGGTGGGGAGGATTTTTTTAAAATGACTCATCCAGATAGGGAGAAATGTGGAAGAGGGATAAACAAGAGTTTTCCAGGACTTTGAATCTCCCTTTTGGGAGGGAAAGGGAGAAAGGAGGTAGCAAACTTTTTGGAAAAGGATAATGAAGTAGTGTGCTTTGAAATGAAAGGCTTTAGAGGTACTATTTCCAAGAATTCCAAGAATTTCCAAGAATGAGGAAAAAACCAGTTAGATTTAGTGACAACAGATCTGAAGAATGAAGTAAAATGAGACTTTTTGATGGGAATAGTGCTTTGTAAAAGTGAGAGGCTGAAAATGGGAATATTGCTATCAACTAGGGAAGTTTTGAGTAATGCTTCTTCTTAGTTTTTCTTTTTTAAAAGTACATAAGATAAAATCAAGGGGGCAAGTCATTAAGTCCTTTATACTTATTAGTTGTGTAAACTTGGTCAAGTCCCTTTTGGCCTTGGCTTTCCCCATCTGTAAAGTGGTGAAAACATATATTGTCCCCTTCATATGATATTGTGATTATTAAATGACAATATATATGGAAAGCATTTTGAAACTAGCCAGAGGGCTATATAAGTAATATATGAGTAATGTCCTTGTCTAATAAGATGATTCTTTTGTTGTTACATAAATAACCCTTGTCATTCTTATTAATGGGTTAGAACTGTGGATCCCAATGTTTTTGTTACTTTGACCCCTTTTCAACAATAGCAAAATATATTGTGACTCTATTAAATTACCTTAGTGTCATTTAATACATTACTCAGCATATTCTGCAATTAGTCACTTCTTAAAGTACCATTAAAGGATTTTTAGCTTAAATCTCTTGGAACCACTAAATGGGAGCCACCGGATAGAACAGGGCATGCCATCCCATTTGCCACTTACTCCAAGTACAGTGCTTCTTTTTTTTTTTTTTAATTTGCAGAGGGGAAGGCAGGGCAATTGGGGTTAAGTAACTTGCCCAAGGTCACACAGCTAGTAATGTGTCAAGCGTCTGAGGCACGGATTTGAACTCAGGTACTCCTGACTCCAGGGCTGGTGCTCTACTCACTGCGCCACCTAGCTGCCCTGTACAGTGCTTCTTTAACTCCATTATGTTATCTTTTTTGTTCTAACCTCTTCAATAAGGTTTTTTCTTACCTTTCCCCCTATGACAAAGATTCTTAACCTTTTATTTTGTTATAGGCCCCTTTGGCAGTATGGTGAAGTCTATAGACCTCTGAATATATTTTTAAATGCATAATAAAGTAGGACTATGAAGGAAACCAATTATATTGGAATAGTTATCAAAATATTTAAAATAACAAAATTAAGAATCCATGTCCTATAGCAAAACAAGCAAAAGTTGATCTCCAGTGGCAAAATCTTTTGAGATCCTTTCCTCCTCTGTTTATATAGTCTTTGGATAATTGTTTCTATGGATATTTCTCACTAAATATTTTTCTTACTGAGAAATTGTTTTTAAACCTCACATTTAGCTTGCCTTACTCTGTTGGAAACCTTAAACTTATTGAGAGGAGAGGTGTTCTGTTATGCTATAGTCCCTTGCCTTGTGAAGTAGGTAAAGAAAGTAGTTTTGTGATACGCTACCTCTGCTTCACACAAGCTGTTTTGGAAAGGAGAGAGAATACACATTATATTAATTATCAAGGGATGTAAGTTTGAAGGCTTTTAAAATCATCTTTGATTATATATCTAGGTCAAAATAGAAATGAGGATCAGGGATGGTTTTCGTCTAAAAAAGGGTTAGGTAATTCTCATTCCAGGGGGAAATGATTTTTAAAGCTATTCATAATGCTATGTGTTTTGCATCTTTGAGGGAAAATATAGAAGAAAAAGGATTGGCAGGTGTGGGTGGGGACTAAAAGCTCTCTAGGCCACTTGTAGCTTCATCTGACGGACTGAAGCGTTCAGTATGCTAAGCCATCTGGGATTTCCTGTGTTCCCAGGATCTGAGGTACTATGATTAGCTAGCTAGTCAGAGATATCCATATGTCTTGTCTTATTGTCTGCCCAGTTGTCAGATTGTTGTAAACAACTTAGTTTCACACCATCACCCAAGTCATAGTAATATCAATTCTTAGTCGTGTCTATACATTGAACTCAGAAGTTGAATTATATGCAGATGATTAGGCCAGGTTAAGATTGAGACATAAAATCTTATGTCGTTAGTTGTCTGGAGAGAACCCTGGTGTGGAAAGGTCATTGGAATGGGGATTGGCCGAAATAATACTGTGGCATATGAATAATGGAATATTATTGGGCAGTAAGAGAAGGATGTGAGGAATTTGGAGAAAGATGGAAAGATTTGTATAAATGGTGCGAAGGGAAAGAGGCAGACCCAAAAGTACAATATATACGACTACACCAGGGTTAATAAAAAGATCACTTAGGGAAGTTGACCCCTGGGTTGTAGAAGAGCCAAGGAAGGTCAAGGAGAAAAGAAAGTGAAATCTAGCTCACATCAGGGAGCCAGGAGACTTCTATGGCAGATAGGGATAGGGACTGTCTAGGTAGCTGTGATTCTTTGATGCTGGGAACTCCCTCTTCCTGTATAGGTTGGGAACCTTCTCTGCAACTTAAATCATGAGTTTTCTCAGTATCAGGTTTTTTTGCTTAATAGTTTCCTATTCACAAGGGGAGATCTTGATCTACAGGTATTGACTTTAATGAAGTCAAAAGGCATAAAACCTTTTTTTCCCTGCCTAAGTCCATTGGATTTGAAGTCTGAAGACTTGGGTTTAAATGAGAACCCTGCCACCGAGGAGGTGCATGACATTGGGTAGTCATGTAGGTTCTTTGGGCCTGAGTTTACTTATCTGTAAAATGAGATTGATACATACACAACCTTCCTGACATTGTGAGGGTCAAGTATGCAAAATGAGACATCAGTGTCAGTTCCTAGCCCAGTGCCATCATATTAGAGAAGAGGGAACTGAGACCCAAGTAGGCTTTAATGACTAGCCCAAGGTCACATAGATAATTAGCTGCAGAGCTAAGACTAGAATCCAGGTTTCCTGACTTCCAGTCCAGTGTCATTATTTTCAGATGGAACTGTTGGGGAAGAGAAGGTGAGAAGCTGTGCCCCATTGTAGACGTCATTCTAGGACTATGTAGCATGCTTGGATTTCTAGGACTTTGTACTTGGCCATGCTTCCCAGCAGTTAAAATGTACTCAAGCAGCAACAATCCAGAAACCTAGTTATGGTCCAAGAAAGGCCTAGCAGGCACCATAGGTGAGAAACAGGGAGAAGGTCCCACAAAAAAAGGAGAAAGATTCCCTCTCCTCCAAAAAAAAGGAAGAGGTAAAAGAAAAGAGATACCAATAATCTAGTAACTGTGATAAGAATGGCAAAGAGCAGAGGAAGAGACATGAACAACAGAAGTGACCATGAAGGTCAGACGTGCAGAGGCTAGGCCCATTCCAAAGACAGCCAGACAGCCCCATGACTAGGCATGACCAGCTTATAGCACTAGAAATCACTGAGATTCAAATACAGGTCCTGTGACTCCAAATTCAGAGTTCTTTCTGCTATATCTCCCTTAATTCTGTCTCACAATGTCTACATTTTTCTCTTATCCATGATAGACATAGACAACATTGCCTGGTAATGCCTCATATTATTACTCTGATTTTTGGTTTTTACTTTTTAGGTCTTTTTATTTATTACCATCTGCTATACATAAGTACATTTTGAAGTCTCAGCAGCAAATTGCACTTGGACACTCCTCCCTCCCCCACCTCATTATCAGAAAGAAGAAGGGCTTTGCTCTGCTTGGATGTAGCTAATAAGGATCCAATATGGAGATTGTTGGATACAATGAAATGAATTGTTGATACAGATTTTCTGGCGTTTCTTTGAAAATGCCTTTTACTTCTCTTTTCCTCTGAAACCAAAATACTGTCCCTCCTCCTACTAACCTTTCTCCTCTTCTTTTTGCATCTTACTCCCTACCTCCAAATGATGTATGTTTTCTTTCCCCTCATTTCCTTCACAGTACTGTTCTGGAAATGATTACTATAGTGTAGGTGTTAGGAGGCACTAGGGGAGCTAAAATAGAAACCCAAAAGTACCCCAAAGTAACTTCCCAGGGCAGATCGAGTGCAGGTTTTCCCACGGTTCCAGGCCAGTACCCTCAACCTCGACTCCTGCAAATCAGGAGATTTGATTTGGTCTCAGTGTTAGCTTAGTTTTGTTTCCCTTCATCAGAATCCAACAGCAGTTTTCATCCGGCAGCCTGGTCAGCTGGCACTCCTCCAGCCAGGGCTAAATTAGATGCAACTGAACATTAGCTTAAGTCTAAGGTTTGGGGCTTGGTGTGTTTTGGATCAACTTGAGTAGCACAAGGCCAGAGGCTTTTGTTTTCTTAGTGAATGTCATTCTAAGGAAGGGTTACTTCCCTTCTCTGGAAAATGAGCTTCACTTTCCTAGAAAGCATTCAAGGAAGAACTCTGGGGGTGGGGGAAAGGAGGGAAACTAATGCAAGCAACTGGGAAGGAAACTTGGATATTAGATGGGATGTGAAGAAGGGACAGGCATCCTTTCAGGAAATCGATCTATTATTATTAATTAATTACCATCAATGATATTTCATTAGTGCTTCAAACCCATGTATTTGCACCATTCTTTTTTTTTCTTTGCTTCTTGGAGGTGATCCTTCTCTTCACCCTTCATGCATTTTTCAAGGTGCAGCAGTTCCCAGAATAGGTAACCTCTGTCACCAGGAGATAAGGGTGTATGTACTTCCTTGTGGAAGGACTTTGTGCCCAAGGATCTCTATTCTCAGTTGCCTCTAACTCCCAGGTCAAATCCTCTGCCAAATATGGCAAACCAATGGAACTGACAGAGGAGTCCAGGCCTTTCCAATGAAGTGTCCTTGGGACAGGCTTGGGTGGTGGATGTGGCAAGAGGGGAGGGTTAGGAGAAAATGATTGTAGGAAAACTTAGAGGAAAGGAGTAAAAGAAAATAAGATTATAAGACTTTTTAATGTGCTCAGTTCCTTCTCTTCCCACCCACCACTAACACACATCTTAAGCTTTTCTAATTCCATTCATGGGACTAATTAAGGATTTAGGATGTTGGTTACATAAAATAAAAGTCCCTCCAGATAATGCTTGGGGATTTGGCTTTGAAATAAAGAGTAGCTCAGTGAACCTAGCCAGCAGAGGTGAGATCAGAATAGGAATTTGTTTCATCTTTCTCAGGCACATGAAAAGTGAGGACATTCTAATAGGATCAAATCTTATGACAGGTAAAGGATAATTGCCAAAAAGTGACCTCAAAAGGCCACAAAAAGCCTCCAGGCAGCACAGGCTATTCAGCAGCCTTGCCTTTGCCAATAAGGGGCAGTGAACAAGAGGTCCTTTCATATTGGTTGTGGTGACAGCTGGAGCCAATCGGCATCTCAGCTTTTCAAGCCATAAGTGATGGAGAGGTTATCGGCAAGAAACCAGCATTCTTGCTGCTTGTTACCTGGGATGATGAATCCTAAATCAAAGAGTTGAACAAGGCAGCCCTGAGACAGATGGGCTTTTGCTGCCTGACAGCTAATGGACCCTGACAGGGTGGGCAATCTCAAGGACCTGGCAGCAGATAGGAGCATTTCGATTCTGAGCTGTTTGTTCCCATCTAAAACAGGTAGCCGGCAAAGAAAAGCTAGTGGCTTGGCAGTCATCACATCAGGACAGGGTTCTAGATAACTGGCAACTTTTCAAGCTACTCTTGCATAGAGGCAAACCTTGGAGGGTGCTTGGCAAGGCAGTAGTCCTAGGCAAGACATCCTAGCACTGCATCAGGGACATTATTGTTATTTATCTTCGTTTTTTTTCTAAAGGTCTGGGTACAATTAGTAAATACCTTTTAAATTTTTTTTTGTTTGGGGGTGGCAGGAAAAAAGGAACTGGAGGAAAATTTATTTCAGAGTCAGTAGAATATTTAAAAGTCTTTTATGCAGAATGAAATGCAGAGGTTAGGGCTACCTCTTGTTCTATGCCAACGATGGAAAAACTTCATCTGGACATTAATCTTCATGTGCAGAATAATTTGTGGGATGTTTGCTGAGGATCTCAACTTCTCAATAGAGTTTTTATTATACTGATGAATGGAACTGATGGCTTTCCCTAGTGTGGATAGATATGGGGGAGGGGGCAGGGAGGAGTCTGTAAACTTAGAAGGGAAAAGAATGACATCTTTCTTCTTACTAATCTCTAACTGAAATTTAGCAGGAAATTGAAAAATTATTCTAAGGAGTCCATAGGCTTTGCCAGACTTCCAAAGGTATCCTAGGTAGGGCTTGCCTGACTCTGGCTAGTCGCCTGGTAGTTTAGGTTCAACTTTGGAACAAAATGAGACATTCAGAGGTCATTTAGCAGTTTACAAAAGGAGATTTACTTAACCTTTAGCAGGAGAGAGATACTTAACAAAGCTATGAATTGAGAACTCCTTGAATTACTTTGGCCAAGGGAAGCTCCCTTGCCTGAGTTGCCCTTCCATTTTCCACCAGGCAAGCATCCAAAAACCTGGAGGTCCTGGAGCTATTTCATGACCAGAAAGTGATGTCAATAGCCTTAACTACCCTGAACCAACTAGGACTCCATGACCTCAAAACCTTTTAAGGAAAATTTAGCCTAACTTTCACGGGTGAAGGGCTTACTCTACCATGTAAGGGGTCCATGACATAAAAAAGTTAAGAACTCCTAACCTAGTGCTTCTTTGGTGTGTCCACAGCAACTTTCTCTTCCCCTCTTCTTTTATTCTTTTGTTTTTAAAAGTTTTGAAGTGGTCTTTGTGTCCCATGTTAAAAAAAAAAAAAAGCAACCCACAACTTTTCCTTTTGGTGTGGAAGACCAGAGATCATTACTAAAATTTAAGGCTTGATATTTATTGGACTTTGCATCCTGATCAATTTGCTCTTGGTATTCAAGAGGCTGGCTTCTAAGAACTTCAGTAATGATTAGAAATTGATCATGGATTATTAATTTCACAATTGAATGTGAAATTTTTAATGTTGTTTTCCTTTACTTTATTGCACTTGTATAAATTGTTCTCATGGTTGTGCACCCTTCACTCCATTGTTATACCTCTTCCCAGGTTTCTCTAAATCTACACTTTTGGACATTTCTTAAGGTTAGGGTGCAGTGTATTCCATTATATTCATAAACCATATTTTTTCAGTGATTTCTAAAAAAAATTATTTATTTTATTCTCAACTTCAGAAATAAAACAAGCATTTCCATAACATAATAGAATAGAAAATAAAGATCGTTGTACATGAAACTGCAAGTCTATTATGTACAACTTGCTATTCCTTATAAATATATAATAAAATTATCTTTTAACTTTTTCCCCCTTTTTTTCTTCCCTCGCCCTCACCCTAGAGATGGTTACCATTAGACAAAAAGATGTGCATATATGTAAAAACATTCTATGCAAACTTCTATTTATCAGTTCTTTCTCTGAATGCAGATAGTGACTTTCTTCATATATTCTTTATAGCTAATTTGAGTATTTATAATAGTCAAAATGACTTCGTCACTCAAAGTTGTTCTTAAAATGATACCACTGTTATTGTATATAGCATTCTCTTGGTTCTGCTCATTTTGCTCTTCATTATTTCATGTAAGTCTATCCATGGTTTTTCTAAGATCATTGAGCTCATCATTTCCTATAGTGTAGTAGTATTCCATCACAATCATATATAATTTTTTTCAGCCATTCCTCAATTGATGGCATCCCTTCAATTTCCAGTTCTTTGCCACCACAAAGAGAGCTGCTATAAATATTTTAGAACATATAGGTTCTTTTCCTTTTTCCCTGATCATCTTGGGAAACAGACCACTTAGTAGTGGTTTTGCTGAGTCAAAGGGTATAGGCAGTTTAATAACTCTTTGGGCCTGATTCCAGATTGCTTTCCAAAATGGTTGGATCAATTCACAATTCCATTAACAATGAATTAATGTCCCAATTTTTCCACACCCCTCCAACATTTGTTGCTTTCCCCTTCAATCATTTTAGCCAGTCTGATAGGCATAACATGATATCTCAAAGTTGTTTTAATTGGCATTTCTTTAATCAATAATGATTTAGACCATTTTTTCATATGACTATAAATTGTTTTGATTTCTTCATTGAAAAACTGCCTGTTCATATCCGTTGAGTGTTTATCAGTTGGGAAATGACTAATATTCTTATAGATTTGACAAAGTTCTTCATATATTTGAAATGAGACCTTTATCTGAGAAACTGTCTATAAAATTATCCCTCCACCTCCAAATTTTCTGCTTTCCTTCTGATCTTGGCTGCATTTGTTTTATTTGTACAACTCCTTTTTAGTGTAATCAGAATTATCAATTTTACACTTCATATTGCTCTCTCTCTTGTTTATTCACAAATTATTCCCCTAGCTGTAAGTATGATAGGTAATGTATTCCATGTTCTTCAAATTTTCTTGTAATATCACTCTATATCATGTATCCATTTTGATCTGATCTTGGTAAATGCTGTAAGATATTGGTCTATGCCCAATCTCTGCCATATTGCTTTCTAGTTTTCTTAACATTTTTTACAAAATAATGAAATTCTTATCCCCAAAACATAAGTTTTTACACTTGTCAAATACAAGATTACAATATTTATTTGCTGCTGCAAATTGCATAGCTACTCTGTTCCACTGATATGCCTTCCTATTTCTTAGCCAATACCAGATAGTTTTGATAATTACAGCCTCATAATATAGTTAAGATCTGGTACCACTAAACCTCCTTCCTTTTATTTTGTTTCATTAGTTCCTTTGATATTCTTGCCTTTTTGTTCTTCTAAATGAATTTTGTTATTATTTTTTCTAGGTCAATAAAGTAATTTTTTGGTAATTTAATTGGGATGGCATTGAATATGTAAATTAGTTTAGGTAAAATTATCATCTTTATTACATTTTGTAGAAATTTAGGATATTGTAAAGTCAATAGAATATTTGATATCTGTTACAAAGCAAGGTTGTAGCCATCTGACTATCAAGACTGAGTCTGTGTCAAAACTTGTCACATTCTTATTGCATTTTATAACTGATAATTATTAAGTTAAAGAAAACTTGAATAGAAATGGGTTTAAAAAAATCAAAGACAAGATTAAGTGGTCACAAGATCATAATTTTGGAGCTAGGAGGGACTTAAGTCATCTAGTCCAGGGATATAAAACTCATCCTGTGGACTGCATATGTATTAACTTAGAAAACTGCAAATTAACATCATCTATGTTGTATTATAGTTTTATTTATCTTGTTAAAATTTTTCCCAATTATATTTTAATCTGCTTCTGGCACACTTGGTAGTTTTTCAGTTGTGAGATTGATAGCTCTCATCTTGTCCAAACTTCTCATTTTATAGACAAGGAAATGGAGCAATGACTTCCCCAAGCTTACATGGATAAATTAGGATTTGAGCCCAGGTCTTCAGGAAAGAAGGTCATGAGCTGTAGTAACACAAACTAAGGGTCAATATCACTTCCTTCTTACTTCTATGAAACTCTAGCTTGCTTCCTTGTTTTTTAGCCCATGGATAATCTCAATAGGTGTGTATACGCATTTGTCTGAGTTCAGTAGTTGTGCGGTCTCTGCACATACGTATAGTTGCCATGGAAATGCTAGACAATCAGTTTTGTTTCCCCTATTTTACTGACTAGGAAATCTGTTACTCAGTGGCAGCACAGTTCCCAAATGTGGGGGCCTAAAAATCATATTTTCATGATAGCTTTTGCCAGGACTAATGGTAAAAACAGTAGATTTGAAACTTCTTGCTTGTTACTTGTAAATGCAATAAACTATTTAACAAAGCTATGTTCAAAAGTACTTGTATTTAGCCATCAGAGTGAGTTCATTCCAATAGTATAACAAATGTAGAGAATCCACCCCAAATGTTCACATGGACTATTTGTGCCCGACCTGTGGTACATTCCAAACTTGTATTGGTCTGATCAGCCACAGTCAGACACACTGAAACTTGACTCTAGCATAGTGATGTCATTTTGATCCTCTTTGAGAACAGACAACAACCAATTCCTTTTCCAATTCTTTCTTCCATAGTACCTATTTCTTTTCCAATTTTTTTTCCTCAAATGCTTTCATTCCATTTATAAAAACATTTTTAACTCTTTATGTTTTTTTAGTGGTTGCTTCATCTCTTCCAGGAATTCTCTTTGAGTTTGTCTCCAGGTTGTATTTTTCTCTGAGGAATTGCTTGTCAGTGTTTGGGAGTAATTCTCTTCTGCATTTGTGTTCATTATGGTGTGGTTCTTTTTTTTTATTTGCCTGTTCTTCCAGCCTACTTCCTGACTTTGGAATTGATGTTAGGGCTGGGCTCTGTGATACCTCTGGGGGAGGTCTGGGCTGGTCCTGTTGGTTTTTTGGGGGTGCTAACTATTGTGTTATCCCAGAATCTTAGGGACTGGTTGGGGACTTCAAAGCACTGAGAGTTCCCAAAGGGGTTTGATCCAGGGCAAATGTCTGTTTGCTGCTCTCCCTAGTCTAAGTTCCTAACCTGGATTTGGTTCTGTGCAAGAATAGACTGCTACTAGACTCCAACCCTTTGATCTAGCTGTTGGTTCAAAGTGGCAGCATTGTAGTCTCCCATTTGGTCCAGTGTCTGCCTTGGCTCTCCCTTAGCAGGCTGGCCTAGGTGCTGGAAGTGATTTCCTGATCTGAGCTTGGGATCTGAGCCAAACCACTACTGTTGCCTTCTGTTCTTCATTTCTCATAACATTGCCCAGGACTTCCCTGCAGGAGAACATCACTGCTCTATGCAAGTCCCCTTCTCACTCAAACCAGGACTGAATAGTAGGGCAACAAAGCTATCATTTTGTATCTGTCTCTGTCATAGTACCCCATTGTGGTCCTAGGGCTGGCCCAGTATTCATCTGTGTGCAGCCTCTCCCTGGTCTCTGGAGTGCTTCTGCCCTGACCCAGTGTTTGCAGACCTCTCTGTCTCCATATGCTAACCTTGACCAGACTCACTGACTTCCTCTGGATTTCTCCATTCAGAAGTGGTCTGGTGTATTTTATAAATCTGTTAGGAGAAGTTGTGTATAGGAGCACAGCTGCATTTCTTCCTTCTGTTCCCATCACCTTAACTTTCAAATATATCCTTCCTCCTTACTTTACCCAGAGAACTAACCCTTATAATAAAGAATAAATAAGAAAGAGAGGGGGAGGGAATCAATTCAGCAAAACTAATTTATATGTCTACTGAATCTTGACATTCTAGCCAGTGTTCATTAACCATAGTCAGTCCCTGACCTCTGCAAAGAAGGGGGAGAAGTATATTTTCTCTTTTAAAATGAAAATCTGCTTGTCCCTTACATCCTTCCCTCCCCTCGCTGAAAAAGAAAGAAAAAAAAAACTCTTGTAACAAAGGCATATAGTCAAGCAAAATGAATTCCTGTGTTGACCATTTGTCCAAAAATTGTACCTGTCCCCTGAGTCTATCACCTTTCTGTTGAGGGGAGGTTAACATGTTTCATCATGAGTCCTCTGTAATCATGAGTCATTTCATTGATCAGATTTCTTAAGTCTTTCAAGGTTATTTGTCTTTATAATGTTAATACAAAAATTGTTTTCCTGGTTCTCTAAAATTTTTTAAAATTGGTTTTTAAACTTAAATACATAAAAAGAAAACAGAACATTTCCATGTACACACAACATAAAAAGAAGATTCACTATAAAAGTAAGACTTTACATTTCACATTGTTTACTTAAAAAGAAATACTATGTAGTAAGTGGTACTTGTTTTCAAAACTACTCTGCTTACCATGTTTCCTTCTATACTTTCTTTTATTCTCTACTATGTACTTTTTATATTTTTTCCCTCCACCTCCTCCCCCATGGCTACCATTACACACAAATATGTCTATATATGTAAAACTGTACTATACATACTTCTGTTTATTAGTCCTTTCTCTGGCAGCAAATAATATCCTTCACAGATCCTTTATAGTTAATCTGGGTATTTATAATAGTCAAAATGATTTAGTCACTGAAAGTTGTTCCTAGAGCGACATTGCTATTACTACGTACAATGTTCTCTTGGTTCTACTCATTTTACTCTTTATTATTTCATGTAAGTCTTTCTATGTTTTTCTAAAATCATTAAACTCTTCATTTCTTATAGCACAATAGTAGTCCATCACCATCATATACCACAGCTTGTTTAGCCATTCCACAATTGGTGGACATCTCCTCAGTTTCCAGTTCTTTGCCACCAAAAAGAGAGCTGCTATAAATATTTTAGAACATATAGGTTCTTTTCCTTTTTCCCTAATCATCTTATGAAACAAACCTAATTGCTGAGGCATTGCTGAGTCAAAGGGTATAGGCAGTTTAATAACTCTTTGGGCATAATTCCAGATTGTTCTCTAATTGGATTAGTTCACAGTTCCACTGACAGTGAATTAAAGTCCCAATTTTTCCATATTCCCTGCAACATTTGTTGTTTTCCCCTTCAATCATTTTAGTCAATCTGACAGATGTAAAATTCTATCTCAAGGTTGTTTTAATTTGTGTTTTTCTAATCAATAATGATTTAGACCATTTTTTCATATGACTATAAATTAGTTTGACTTCTTTATCTGAAAACTGCCTGTTATGTCCTTTGACTATTTATCAATTAGGGAATGACTCATATTCTTACAGATTTGACAAAGTTCTTTATATATTTGGTACATGAGACCTTTATCTGAGAAACTGTTTATAAAATTCTCTTCCCCCCTCCCCCAATTTTCTGCTTTTCTTCTGATCTTTTCCTGGTTCTGCTTACTTTACTCTTCATCACTTGATACAATCAATCATTCAGTCAACTTTGATTAAGTGCCTACTGCTTGCCAGACATTGTGACAATCTAATGGAAAAATCTAGAGCAGAATATAGATTCCATGGGGCAGCTAGGTGGTAAAGGCCTGGAGTCAGGAAGACCTGAGTTCAAATCTGGCCTTAGACACTTACTAGCTGTGTGACCCTGGGCAAGTCTCTTAAGTCCTATTTGTGTTAGTTTCCTCATCTGTAAAATGATCTGGAGAAGGAAATGTCAAACCACCCTAGTATCTTCGCCAAGAAAATCCCAAATGGGGTCATGAAGAGTCAACATGACTGAAAAACAAAAACAACAATGTAGATGCCATAAAGAATATCAAATATATGCCTAAAATTGGTATTTGACAAACTTATGGCTAAATAAAATTATCAGAGTTGAAAGTGGTGAAACTAACTATTTAATAAATATTTCTTGGGAAAACTGGATAGCAGTGAAATAAGTTGAAAGTACAAAGTAGATCAGGAGTAGCAATCAAGCGAAGCCTGTTGATCCTTCCTAGAATATTTTTTAAATATATGAAATAAAATAACATAGGATTACAAAAGAAATCAGCTATGTTGAAATACAATTATAAAAATTTTAAAAATCAATAGATTCAAGGTTAAGAACTCCTGGGGATGAGACCAGGTCATCACTTATCAGGGTTTTAGCAGGGTTTGGGGATTCGTCCCCGAGGTTCTGTGTTTTGATCTGAGATTTGGTGATTTTGCTTAGTACTTTTTGTATAAGTGCTTATTAAAGAAGCTGGACAGCTAGGTTAGTATGGATACCCAAATCCCTGAAGTGCTCTCATTGAGTCTGCACTGCCTCTTTCTATTGGGCTGGAACTAGTTATTAAACTTTTCATAATTATAATTTAAAATAGTGCTAATTTGAATAACTTCGATTCATTATTTATACTAATTGGGACCTACCAGAAGTTCCTTTTTCAGTATTGTATTTTGCTGTGATTTTAGATCAATATGATTTTGTTAGTAAAATAAAGTGTATTGTCTAGTTGTCCATATTTCTCTACATTTGAGGAAACTATTCAATTCAGTATTGTTTTATATTTGAATGTTTGGAGTTGCCCAGGACCCCAACTAAAGCAGGTTATTTTTTTGTAGAATAATTCATTTATAACATGCCTTGTTTTTTTCCTTTGATATTGGTCAATTTAAGTTACCTTTTCCTTTTTCTTAGCTAATAAATTTAAAAAATTTTTTTAAATTAACAAAACAGTCTTATAAATAATCATCCAGTTCATTGAAGTTCTTTAACCGATTAGTACGTGAATATATTTAATATTCTGGTATTCCTATTTTTCTTTGTATATTTTATGATCATTCCTTTTTATTTCTGCTTGATTCAAATTGATTTTGATAGTTTGTTGATTTTGAAAAACCAGTTGTGTATTTTTAAGTTCGTTTTTTATTCTATTTCTGATTTAATTGTTTCAGTTCTCTCTTTCTACCTTGCTTTGATCATTTTCTAGTATCTAAAAAAACCTTGGAAACATATAACCAAAATTTCAGGAAGCAGATCTCCAGATCTAAGCAAAGAAGTACTGAGTGCTATGGGATGTACAAGTTCCAGGGTAGATTGGAAAAAGTGAAATAGAATCAATACCTCTGCCAGATACCTCTGCTAGATGTAGACCTAATATTTTTAATCTTTCTCTCTCATTATTGTGGGCATTAAAAGCTACAATTTTTCTCTTAGGAACTGCTTTTGTATCATCTCAGATATTTACCTGCATGTTCTGATTGCATCTCATAATATTTTGATTAATGTTCTGATTGTCTCAATTATTTCTCTTTTTTTCAGCCCATACCTGTGATTTTGCTGGTCTAGGGATCTCCTAATACAGAATAGCCCTCCACTGATGATGCTAATTGCATCATCCCAGAATGGGGTAGAGCCCTCAAGGTCCATAATCTTGACCTGTAATTTATAGTCTCAGAGAGTTGTGTGGGTTACTGAAAGTCAAGGGCTTATTTTTCATACCACTATGAATGAATGAATGGATGAATGTATGAATGAATGAAAAACACTCATTAAATACTTACTGAATACCAGGTACTATGTTAAGCACTAGGGAGACAGACAATGGCAAACAAGATAGTTCCTGTCCTTAAGGAGCTTATTTGCTAATGGAGAAGAAAACAGAAATGAGTAGCGAGGGGCTGGGACTGGCGGGGGAGGGGTGTGGAGAAGAGAGAGATGGACATGGGTTAGAAATGCCTGGAAAGTAGAGTAGTAACCTGGTTCTGGGCAAGGTAAAGCAAAATGTAATCTATCAGAGACCAGGATTGAGTGCTGATGGGACGGGGATGACACTAATGTGATCTATGTGGCATAGTGTATAGAGTGTTCAAAGACCTGAATCCAAATACTTCCTTAGCTGTGAGAACCTGGGTAAATCACTTAGCTTCTCACAGATCCAGTTTCCTCATCTTTAAAATGAGCATAATAACAGCACCTACCTATTAGGGTTGGTATGGAGATCAAATGAGACAATATTTATGAAATACCTTGCAAATCTTAAAGCAGTTTGTTTTCTGCTAACTGGCATTCATAATCAATTTTATTTTGTTTTCAGCTCCACATTTTCTTTCTCCCAATCTCCTCTATTTGAGAAAGCAAGAAAAACAAAATCTGTTACTAACATGTGTAGTCAAATTGCTATATAACGTGTCAAAAACCAAAAACAAAAATCTGACTCAATCTGAACTCTTGAGTCCATCACCTCTGTCAGGAGATGGGTAGCATCATGTATACTCTGGAACTGTGATTGGTCTTTGCTGATCAGAGTTCCTAAGTTTTTCAAAGTTATTTGTCTTTATGATATTGTTGTCATTGCATAAATTGCTTTCTTGGTCCTGCTCATGTCACTTTGCATCAACTTGGAAAAATCTTCCCAATTTTCTCTGAAACCATCACCTTCATCATTTTCAATTTTATTTTTGTTTGGTCTTTTTTCAGTCATGTCTGACTCTTTGTGACCCCATTTGTGGCTTTCTTGGCAAAGGTAATTGAAGTGGTTTGCCATTTCCTTCTCCATTTCATTTTACAGAAGAGGCAAACAAGGTTAAGAGACTTGTCCAAGGTCATACGGTTAGTGTCTGAGTGCCAGATTGAACTCAAGAAGATGCCTTACTGACTTCAGGCCTGGCACTCTATCCACTTTGCCATCTACCTGCCCAGTAAGAGGTATTTTACTCCTTCCTAACTGAATGAGGACCTCTCAGTTTAATGCCTTTGGCTTCAGAGAGGGGTTCTTACCTGATATCAGGGTATAGCATTGTTTTAATTACTTTAAATGGATATGGATGATCGATTCAACATACTCCTCCCTGATGTCTCCCCCCACCCCATGAGTTGAAGGGTTTTTTTTTTTGTATTTTTTGTTTTGTTTTTTTAATCTTTGATGCCCTTACCATGAATATGTGAAGTAGAGATTTGTAGACAGGGTTTGTGTTGTGTTGCTTAAAAGAAATATTTTATCCAAATTACCTAATGAAATAATTAAGAACCTTTTGTCTTTAGTTTTACAATAGAAATTAAAAAAAATATGTATTGAAATACCTTATAGTATACGGCCCAAACCAACTTGTGTCTGTGGGCACCTTCTAAAAATTACCTTTTTTTTTTTAAACTTCAGTATACTTCATAGAAGTATGTCTTGATTTTTAAAGATAATACTCCTGTCTTTTTTGCATTCATCAAGTTTTCTGTGGTTGTAGGAGCTGGAACTGGGCATATTTTAAGAGGGGCATTATACGTCTAGATGAGAATGAACAGCATAGTCAAAGAAATTAGGTCCTAAGAACAATAGTTGATGAAACTGTGGGGATATTTAGTCTGGAGAAGAGAAGGCTCAAAGGGAACATCAAAGAAGGCTAAATATATTTGAAGGTTTATGATGTAGAAGGGGAAGTTACCTGAAAGAAGATTGCAGCCCACTTCCAGGAAAACTTTCTAATCCTAAAATTACAAACTTTCACTGAGATAGTAGTAACAGTCATGAGAATGATTAGAGCTATATAGAATGGTCTGCGTGGAGGACTCCTGGTTTCTCTGTTCCTCGAATTGTGAAAACAGTACTTAATGCTAATATATTAGAAATACTGTAGAAGAGATTGTTTCGTTGGTTGAACTTTAATGAAATTTAGTGTCATTCCAACCCTAGGATTCTATGCTAATTTTACATTTTAGACTGTGATAATTTTGTGGATGCTTAATTTCAAATTTTGCTTGACATCTATTATAACCCTTTAACTACACACTTTTTATTAATACTAATCTTTCCATTTAGCTTCTTGATCACTGTATTATGCAAGGTATTGCAATATTTTTCTTTCTTTTTAAAGACTTCATTGAACAAATTGATCAAAACCAGTATGGTGGTACTTCATCAGAAGGCAGCCTTGAGGTCTGCAAACTCTGGTGTTTCCCTGCTGTTTTCTTGAATGGAAAAGTTATCACAGTGTACTTGGGTTATAATGTATGTAACCTTAGTCATAATTCAAACATATATCACCTTGAGTGCCTGTTATATAGTCATTGCGGTGAAAAGTGTTTATATATATATATGTGTATATATATATATATATATATATATATATGTGTGTGTGTGTATATATATATATATATATATATGTGTGTGTGTGTGTATATATATATATATATATATATATATATATATATATATACATATATATTCTTATAATGTAGGTTTTTTAAAATATAGTTTCAGGCAGGGGAAGGAATGAGAATCCTTCCTGACAAAGTAAGTTTACTTTTGCTACAAGGTTGGGTGTATTGGCATAATTTTTAGAGGACAGAATAAGGAGCAGCCCAAGGCAACTCATAGAAGGTGTTTCTTCCTGCTTCCTCCTCCTCTTTCTTGTCTGTCTCTGTCTTTCTCTGTCTCTCTGTCTCTGTCTGTCTCTCTCTCACAACCCCTCCCTCTTCCTCTCCCTCCTTTCCTCCCCTCTTCCCTCTCTCAGAACTTATTGAGGGCAACCTTGAAGGAGAAAAGTGTTGCAAAGTCATCAAAGTCCAACAGGAAGCCTGAGATGGCGTGCGTGCGTGTGCGTGTGTGTGTGTGTGTGTGTGTGTGTGTTAAAGGAGGGGAGTGGTAGTACCATTTGTTTCACCCCTCTGATGGACAGTTTTATGGGGCTAGTTGCTTATATAAGAATGTCAGGGCTTTTTTTTTTTTTAATACCAGTTAAACCACTTCCTTCTCTTTCCTCCCTTTCTTCTTGAGTCACTGCCAAGCTTTAGCCTCCTCGTCTTTTGCCCCTAACCATAATCTTTTGTTGTTCTTTTTGAAAGGGTCAATATATAAGGAGTATAGAGCCAGCCTGTTTTGTATGCTTTTAAGGAGACAGTCAATAAAAAGGTCACAATGTTTAAGTGGAATTTTTTTTTCCTGTAAGGACATTGGTGAGGAAGGCATATTGCTTGTGACATAGAAAATGAAATACCAATATTCCAGATGGAAGAAAATATATCATTTTAGAATTTCCAAAATTTCCAACAATCTTCATTTCGAAGATCCAAGTTTCTACATAATAGTCATTTAGTTTAAAATCTATGTGAGCAAAAGTCATAGTGCTTTTATGTATTTAAAATGAAAAGATATTTAAACTATTGGTGATATACTGTGTATATAAAATGCAAAACTTTGTTTCTGAAACACAACTGGCCTTAATATGATTTAGGATCTTCATAGACTCTAGGGTTTTGTTTCTTTAAGTCACATATATGTCAGTGTGTAAGTATAATTTTTAATATAAAATTAAAAAATCGTGTATTATATACAAAACTTAATATTTTCTGAGCAGTTTTAATTTTTCTTTGTAAAAACTTTGACATTTCTTTTTTCTATAATTTTTATTATTCTTTAAATTTTTATTTTCAACTTCTGTCTGTGTCTCTCTATCCCTCCACTAATTGAAAAGGCAAGAAATAAGATGCCCATTATACATATGAAGTCAGGCAAAACATATTTTCACATTAGTCATGTCGCAAAAAAAAATTAAGAAAAATGTGCTTCAGTCTGCCTTCAGAGTTCATCAGTTCTCTATGGAAGTGAATATCATTTTTTGTCATCACATACATTTCTTAAGATCAAGATGTTGGAATTGCATTTAGTAAAATCCAACAATCAGTGAGCATTTGTTAAGCATCTATTTTGTGCAGGACACTGTGCTAGGCACTGGAGTCAAGGGTAAAAGAGTTTTTGCCCTCCAGAGGCTTTTATGCTTTGGAGGGAGATAAATGTACTCATACATAGCTATATGTAGAATAGATACAGAATTTAAAAATGATTCTTTTTGAAAGGAGAAGGCACTTGCAGGGACATGAGGCAAGTTTCCTGTAGGTAGCCCTTGAGCGGAGTGATGAGGAGCGAGGTGATGTTATTAATGAAAATAAGAAAATTGCATTCATAGGTAAGTTTTGATGAAGCCCGAGATGAGTTCAATCTGAGGATATTTTGAGAATAATTTTTCTTCATGTTTTTGGATATCTGGTAGTAGTCTCAATGCTGCCTTCCTCTAGCTATATTTTACAGACATTTTATGTTTTACATAAATGGACCATTCCATTCTGCAGACCTCTATGTAAAGCTAGCTAATATGAATTTGTACCTACCTATCCACTTCACTTAGCCTATATAACAAAGGCATACACTAAATAATACTTTCACACAGGTCACACAATGTACCAAAATACAGACATATTAGATATTTTACATGATAAATATAATTATAACAAATAAATTTAGTGATAAGGCATGCATAGTACTGTACAGTAAAGTTTACATAGGTATGAAGTATGTTGCCCCTTCCCCCACCCACTGCACTTTGCCTTTATCACTGGTGGTTGGCTCTGAAATGTTTTTAATGATGCTATCAAGAGAGATATTTGGACAGAGGCTCTCTTTTTTTTCCCTCATGCATCTGACAACAGCAAGAAATATTATTTTTAACTAATCTTTGAACTTTAAAAAAATCTTGAGGTATTTTGATCCATCTTTTCAATCCAAGAAAAAAAAAAGTCACTTAAATGATGAAATGCTTGTGCCAGCTCTTTTGTTGTGAACCTCACAAATACAGGATTGGGGAGCTATGGCTAGAGAGCAGTTCCTCTGTAAAAGATTTGGTGGTTTTAGGGACCTGTAGGCTCACTGTGTGTCCACAGTATGACAGAAGACAGAAGAAAAGAAAAAACAAAAGCCAATGCTGTCTTTGGTTGCATTAAGATGCATGGTGTACACGACTAGCAACATACTCAATAGTTCTACCATCATCTGTCCTAAGTCAGGCTGAATCTGAAATGTTGTTTTCAGTTGTATCATGTTTTAGGAAAGGCATAGACATCTTGGAGCATGTTTGGAAGAAGGTAACCCAGATTGTCAGGTGACTAGAGGATGTTCCATGTGAGATTTGGGTCAAAGGAAATGGAGCTGTTGAGCCTGAAGACTTAAGGTGAGACACGGTAGTTGCCTTCAAATACTGAAGACTGACTTACAGAAGATGGACAGGACTCATTCTTCTTGGCCTCTATTAGAGAGAGGGCAGAACCGGGAACAACAGAGAAAGCTGGAGAGGTGGATTTAGAGTTGGTATAATGAAAAACTTGCTGAAAATTAGAACTATCCCAAATGTAGATTCTATTGCTTTGAGAGGTACTCGGTTACTTCTCATTGAAGGTTTTCAAGCTGAATTGTCGTGTATGTCTCATGTCTAATTATAACCAAAGAAAACTGGCAGCATCCAAATCCTTGTTTAGTCTGACTAAACAAGGATTCCTGCTGGCAGGAAGAGATTTTGATTCCTTCAGGGAGACAAGGGATACATCCCTGCTTCAGTGTGGGCTGAGGAGATATGGATACTGATCTCATTTGGAAGGCCTATGTGTGCAAGAAAGATTAATCATTATTGGTATTATTTACTAGGCAAATGCACATTTTCGTTAAGCAGAGAAACATAATTTTTTATATACATGTCTTTAGATCTACTTAGATAAGGCCTTGAGGACCAGATGCTAGTTGAGTCTTGGCAGGACCAGCCTTTATAGGCTAATTGTGGCCTTATGAAACTGGGGCCTCCATAGCACTTATAGAGGAGGTACCCATGCTTTGCTTGCTACCCATGGTCATGTCACATATGGGCATTGATTCCTCACCCCCCAAGATACCTACACATAAATGATCATAAACTTTCAAAGCGTGAATTCTTGGAAAATCATCTCTTCCTCTTTTGTGTCCCCTCATGCTATCCCAGCATTATAGTGTTCAATTTCAGTGGGCACTTGAATTGATAATTACAGTCTTATTATGCAGTGAGGGAAGCAAATTTTGTTGGGATTATATTTTACTATTTCTAATTGTAAGGCACTCAGAGGTACTTTCTAGCCCTCTAATCTTTTGCCAACACTTTACACCTAGCTGACTGTTAATGAAAATAAATTTCCATAGACATTTGGCTTTATAACTGTGGATGGATATTCAGAACATACCCTGGCAGAGGCCCTAATGTCTGTGTAGCAGAAACAATGACTTAAATTCTGAAGTTTTATTTGAATCCTCTAAGGAATTGACATGGCTCATGCAAGCTGGGAAATTGGCTGACTTCTTGGCTTTGACAAACGACGTGCATCTCTTGAGGATTTAAATAAAGTACTGTAGTCCAGCCAGCAGCCAAGAATGTGTACAGATGCCCAAAGACAAACAGATATTTAAAATTTAAGCATTTTAAGAACCGTATGTTTCAAACAGATAGGTACAGTTGTATTCAATTTTCTTTTGATGGAGTTCTGGCTTAAAGGCTTGGAAGCCTTTTGGTAACTTATTGTTTTTCAGTGAGATTAATTTATTTAAAAACTTAATATTTTAAAAGCATATGTTCCATAGTCATCCGGAAAATACTATTAGTTTGCATCCATATGGAACAGATCTTCCTCCATGAGAAAGCTGTTCCACAAGTATGTTAATACAGCCTTGAAAAGAGTTTGCAAAAAATCATCAGGCCATACAATTCTTTTCAACATGAAGAATTTGCTATGTTGTTCAGTTCATTAATCCATTCAGTAAGCATTTATGTAGTGAATATTGTGTTCAAGGTGCAGTTTTACCTTCCCCCATCCCTATCTATAATATCTATAGACATTCCATCAGCTTAACAATTCATCTTTCAAAATGTATTTGAAAACTTCCTTCCTATGGAAAACTTATCTTGATCAAAGAGTGGTGAGAGGCTACCACCCAAGGGGGCTCTGCCCATGTGGTAGCCCTACAGGTGGCAGCAGCAGCATCCCACCCTCTGTTACCAAACACAGACAAACACAAAGCAGCCTGCCCTCAAAGAATTTCAGTTCTCTGTGTGACTAGGCAAAAACTGTACATATAGTAAACACCAGTATTCTCCATAGTATGAGACTTCACAAAAACCAAATATGTCACCCAAAATACTATTTTATAAGCCCAAAGAGATTTTTTAGTCTTAGGATCTAGTCTGCTCTGTGATTGAACCATATGCAAGTATAGCTTATAGCTGTTTACTCTGTGTTCTTAGTCTCTACAGATCTGTATAGTGTAATATATTCAAGAGCCTTGTTTTTGGCAGTGATTTTAAACTTGACTGTCCTGTCTGATTTGTTCATTCACACTGACTAACAAGCAACATATGTTCATGCTAATGGCGCCCTTCTGTTCTACATCATAGCCACCTATTTAAGTCTGTTATATTAGTAAAACCTCCCCCAAACCAGTTTCCTTTTAAAAATCATTTGTTCTGGTAGATCCCCTTCAAAGTAAGATGCTTCTGTATTTTCTTCAATGTTTAAAACCTGTTTTTACACAAATTGATACATTTATATTTACTCTTTGGGGTCTTGCCACTCCTCACCCCTGCCTTCAGAAGTCAGAAAATTCATTGTTTTTCACTTTGTCTTCCTTCTCTTTCCTCATATCTTCCTTCCTCATCTTCAATCTGTTGCTAGATACTTCTTCTGCATAATTTTACCAGGAATCATATCTATATTAAATCCTCCGCCTCCAGCTAGTGTCCTCATTCATACTTGGATCACCTCATGTAACATATGGACTCCTACACCTCATCACATCATTTTCTAACCCATCTTCTCCTCCAGTGCATCCATCTCATCATTAATTCTTTGATGCTTCTCCTTGGCTTTCCTCCAAGAGACTCATCAAGGGTTTCAAAGCCCTTTCCCAAAACATCCCTCTATCAATCATTTGTTCCAGCTAAGGTGATCCATTTGGTCTCTTCTTCCATACTTGCCTCCATCCACACTTGTAATATCTATTAGTTAAACTATCCATCTTTGAAAATGCACATGAAAGCCTCCTTCTTACTGAAAACTTATCTTGATCAAGGGGTGCTGAGAGCCAATAACCAAAGGCAGTTTAGCAGCAACCTTCCCTCTTTCTACTGACTTCTAACAAGAAATTGACAATAGGAGGAGGAACCTGTGAGCATCTTCATGGGAAAAGAAAAACCTTAACATTATCTCCTTTGGATAATTAGAATGCATACTTATAGAAGGTAAGATAATGTTACTGAGTGTATTTGAAATAAATAGTAACTTAATAAAACACTGTAATTTAAAAGCCTTACCACCAGATAAGGTGGCACAGCTAGGTGGTGCAGTGGATAAGAGTGCCAGACCTGAAGCAGAAAGGCTTATCTCCCATGAATTCAAATCTGATTTCAGACACTTACTAGCTGTGTGTCTCTGGGTAAGTCGCTTAGTCCTGTTTGCCTCAGTTTCCTCATCTGTAAAATGAGCTGAAAAAGGAAATGGAAACCACTCAGATATCTTTGCCAAGAAAACCCCAAATGGGGTCACAAAGAGAGTGAGATACGACTGAAAAACAAGTATCTCCAAAGAGGCAATGTCATCCACCTGATAGAGAGACAGCCTCAAAACCAAAAGGACTAGAGTTTAAGTATTGCCTCTTGCCTGTATGGTAAATCACTTAATCTCTCAGTGTCACAGGCAATGCTAAGACTATAAGTTGCAGAGATGGTGCTGACCTGCCGACCTGACCAAAAGGGAATTTATTTTCCCACTTGGATATACCAACGAGATCATCAGTCCAGTCATTATCCCTGTCCTGTGACCAGAAGAGTAAATCAGCATTGTGTGTCTATAGCCTAAGCAGGACCAAAGAAAGGCATATGAAGCCTTAATCATCAGAACTTCCAATTTGTGAACATAGGAAAAACACACATGAAGGAACAATGAAGAACATAGGTTAGGGTTAAATTTTTTTGGTCTTACATCTTGAATTAAATGTGATTTTTTTAACTGCAAAGCAGAGAGTAGGTACACAACATTCAGGAGATTTGGCAGCAAGCAAACCTTTTGACTCTATGGGGGACACCCCAGAAGGCAGTTAAGCATTGGAGCTGTGGACTAGTTGGAGGTCTTTAATGTAAAATAAAAATGATCATTGAAAGCACAACTACTCTAGAACCTCCTCTGGGTGTCAGTGGTCATAAGTGTATTTAAGAGGAACCAGCTTTTTTGCACCTCTTACCCAGATACGCTTTTAAGCTTGATTTTGGCTTCTTGCTTTGACATATTTCAAAAAAGTTAGTTGTAGGGTGGAAAGAAAAGCATTTGTGATGAAGTCTCCCCTCGATCCCTAGCAACAGTTGTACAGCATGAATAATGTTTCTTCTAGGGGCTATAGGCTGTTTTGAATTGCAAAAGCATTGAGATTTCTGACATATAAGGAGGCACATGCTTTTTGACAGTCTTTGTGACTTTGGCTCAGTCACATGTCTTTTATGGATGTGTTTATCTAGGACTAGATAATTTTTGAGATCTTTTGCAGTTTAGAACTATGATCTAAAATGACCCTGTTCTGGTATTCATATTTGAGTTCTTGGAGGTAAAAAGCTTATTTAAAGTCTGCTTAATTGATTTAATTCCCCCCCTTTTAAAAAATATTTAATTTATTTTTTTGGTTACACTTTGAGTCCTGAATTGTCTCTCTCCCTTCCTTCCAATCCTATACTAGAGAACGTCAACATTAGATATGTATATGTGTTTGTATACATATACAAATACATACACATATACATGAAACCATGAAGTATGGACTTCCATATATCAGCTCCTTCTCTGGAGATAGGTAGCATCTCTATTCATAAGTCCTTTGTAGTTGATTTGAATATTCATATTACTCAAAATACCTTAGTTATTCTCAGTTCCACTTAGAACAATATTGCTGTTACTGTATACATTCTCTTGGTTCTTCTCATTTCACACTTCTTTATTTCATGTCAATCTTTCTATGTTTTCCTAAAAATCAACTTGCTCATTATTTCTTACAGTGCAGTAGTATTCCATCACAATTATATGCTACAGCTTGCTCAGCCATTCCTCAATTGATAGGTATCTCCTCAGTTTACAGTTCTTTGCCACCACAAAGAGAACTGCTATCATTACTTTAGAACACATAGGTTTTTTTTCTTTTTCTTTTTTTGTTTTCCTGATCACCTTGGACACAATCATGGTATTAGTGGGTCAAAGGGAATACAGATTGGCAGATTTTATAACTCTTTGGGCATAATTCCAGAATGCTCTCCAAAATTGTTAGATGAGTTCACAGTTCCACTAACAGTGTATTAGTGTCCCAATTTTTCCACAGCTTCTCCAGTGTTTATTATTTCCTGCTTCTATCGTTTTAGCCAATCAGATAGGTATAAGATAGTTCCTCAGAGTTTTTTAAAATTTGCACTTTTCTAGTCAATAATGATTTAAAGATTTTTTTATATGTCTATAGATGGCTTTGCTTTCTTCTAACAAAAACTGCCTATTTATATCCTTTAACCATTTATTAATTGGGGAATGACTCATTTCTTATAAATTTGACTCAGTTCTCTGTATATTTGAGATATGAGACTTTTATCTGAGAAACTGTCTATAAATTTACCCCCAATTTTCTGCTTTCCTTCTAATCTAGGCTGCAGTGTTTTATTTGTACAAAACCCTTTTAATTTAACATAATCAAAATTCTCTATTTTATATCCCACAATGCTATCTTTTGTTTATTCATAAGTTCTTCTCCTATCCATAAATCTGATAGGTAATATGTTCCATGTTCTTCTAATTTACTTATATCTCCCTTTATGTCTAGGTAGTGAATCCGTTTTGACTTTATCTTAGTAAATGGTGTAAGATAGTGTTCTATACCTAGTTTCTGCCATACTTCTTTCTATTTTCTTGACAATTTTTTACCAAATAATTTAAATCTTAAATCTTTACATTTATTAAATACAATGTAACTATAATCATTTAGTACTGTACGTCATATACCTGCATTATTCCTCTGATTCACCATTCTATTTCTTAGCAAATATCAGATAGTCTTGATAATTACTGCCTTATACTACAGTTTAAGATTTGGTGCTGCTAGACTTCCTTCCTTTATATATTTTTTTCATTAATTCTTTTGATAATTCTTAACCTTTTCCAAATGAATTTTATTTTTTCGAGCTCAATAAATTTTTTTTTTTTTGGTAATTTAATTGGGATGGCACTGGATAAGTAGATTGGTTTAGGTGGAATTGTCATTTTTGTTATGTTGGCTTGGCCTACCCATGAACAACTAATATTTCTCCAAATGCTTGAATCTGACTTTATTTGCATAAAAATGCTCTATGATTATGTTCATACAGTTCTTGGGTTTCTCTTGGCAGGTATACTCCCAGATATTTTATATTGTCTATTATTTTAAATGAAATATCTCTTACTATCTCTTCTTGCAGGGCTTTGGAAGTGATAGCAGTGCTAGTAATTTATTTGGGTTTATTTTATATTTTGCTAGTTTGTAAAATTATTGTTTCAGTTAATTTTAGTTGAATCTCTAGGATTTTCCAGCTATACCATCATATATTGTCTGCAGAAAGAGTAGTGTTATTTCCTCATTGCCCATTCTGATTCCTTCAGTCTATTTTTCTTCTCTTACTGCTGAATGTAGTATTTCTAGTACAATGTTGAATAATATTGCTGATAATGGGCATCCTTGTTTTACTCCTGGTCTTATTGGGAGAGCTTCTAACTTATCCCCATTACAGGTAATGCTTGGGGATGGTTTCAGGTAGGTTCTTCTTAGTACTGTAAAGAAAAATCCATTTACATTTATGCCTTCAAGTGTTATTTTTCTTTTATTTTTTACATTTTTAAAATTATTTAATGTTTTCACTTTTCAACATTGATTTCCACAAGATTTTAAGTTACAAATTTTCTCCCCTCCCCCACTCCAAGATGGTGTGTATTCTGATTGCCCCTTTCCCCAGACTGCCCTCCTTTGTTACTCCACTCCCCCCACCCCCTTTTCCTCTTACTTTCTTGTAGGGCAAGATAGATTTCTATACCCCATTGCCTGTATATCTTATTTTCCAGTTGCATGAAAAAAAAATTTTTTTTCTGAATATTTGTTTTAGAACTTTGAGAAATTCTCTCCCTTTTTCCCTTCCCACCCACCCTCCTTGAAGGCAAGCAATTCAACATAGGCCACACATGTGTCATTATTCAGAACACTTCCATAATAGGCATGTGGTGAAAGATTAACTATATTTCCCTCCATCCTATCCTACCCCCTTTATTCAATTTTCTCTCTTGACCCTGTCCCTTTTCAAAAGTGTTTGCTTTTGACTACCTCCTCCCCCAATCTGCCCTCCCTTCTATCATTCTCCCCCCTTTCATCCCCTTCCCCCCTACTTTCCTGTAGGGTGAGATACCCAATTGAGTGTGTATGTTATTCCCTCTTTAAGTCAAATCTGATGAGAGCAAGATTCATTCATTCCCTTTCACCTGCCCCCCTTCCCTTCCATAACTGCTTTTACTTGCCACTTTTATGTGAGATAATTTACCCCATCCTATCTCTCCCTTTCTCCTCCCAATATATTCCTCTCTCACCTCTTAATTTTATTTTATTTTTTAGATATCATCCCTTCATATTCAACTCACCCTGTGCCCTCTGTGTATATATATGTATATTCCCTTCAACTACCCTAATACTGAGAAAGGTCTCATGAGTTACAAATATCATCTTTCCATGTAGGAATGTAAACAAAACAGATCAACTTTAGTAAGTCCCTTATGATTTCTCTTTCCTGTTTATCTTTTCATGCTTCTCTTGATTCTTGTATTTGGAAGTCAGATTTTCTATTTAGCTCTGGTCTTTTCATCAAGAATGCTTGAAAGTCCTCTATTTTATTGAAAATCCATATTTTGCCCTGGAGTATTATACTCTGTTTTGCTGGGTATGTGATTATTGGTTTTAATCCTAGCTTCTTTAACCTCTGGAATGTCATATTCCCAGCCCTTCAGTCCCTTAATGTAGAAGCTGCTAGATCTTGTGTTATCCTTATTGTGTTTCCATAATATTCAAATTGTTTCTTTCTGGCTGCTTGCAATATTTTCTCCTTACCTGGGAACTCTGGAATTTGGTGACAATATTCCTAGGAGTTTTCTTTATGGGATCTTTTTCAAGAGGAGATCAGTGGATTCTTTCAATTTCTGTTTTACCCTCTGGCTCTAGAATATCAGGGCAGTTTTCCTTGACAATTTCTTGAAAGATGATGTCTAGGCTCTTTTTTTGATCATGGCTTTCAGGTAGTCCAATAATTTTTAAATGATCTCTCCTGGATCTATTTTCCAGGTCAGTGGTTTTTCCAATGAGATATTTGACATTGTCTTCCATTTTTTCATTCCTTTGGTTCTGTTTTATAATATCTTGATTTCTCCTAAAGTCACTAGCTTCCACTTGCTCCAATCTAATTTTGAAGGTAGTATTTTCTTCAGTGGTCTTTTGGACCTCCTTTTCCATTTGGGTAATTCTGCCTTTTAAGGCATTCTCCTCCTCATTGGCTTTTTGGAGCTCTTTTGACATTTGAGTTGGTCTATTTTTTAAGGTGTTATTTTCTTCAGTATTTTTTTTTTTTTGGTCTCCTGCAGCAAGTTGTTGACTTGTTTTCCATGATTTTCTTGCATCACTCTCATTTCTCTTCCCAATTTTTCCTCCACTTCTCTTACTTGATTTTCAAAATCCTTTTTGTGCTCTTCCATGGCCTGAGACGAATTCATATTTTTCTTGAAGGCTTTTAATGTAGGATCTTTGACTTTGTTGACTTCTTCTGGCTATGTGTTTTGATCTTCTTTGTCACAAAAAGATTCTATAGTGTGAGTCCTTTTACACTGCTTGCTCATTTTCCCAGCCAATTACTTGACTTTTGATCTTTTTGTTAGAGTATGACTGCTTTAAGAGTGAAGAGTGCTTTGTCCCAAGCTTCAGGGGTTTTGCACTGCTGTTTTCAGAACTACTTCTATTCTGAGGTGGTATGGTGCTCCTCTCCTGGCCTGTGCTCTGGTCTGTGAGTGCAAGCACTCCTTTCTGCTATGGAACTACCAGGAGGATTCACTCTCCACAGTCACCACAAGCTCTGCCACACCAGTGCTCCTCCTCCCCCAAGAACTGCCAACCAGGACCGCAACCCAGATCCATGCAGGGCAAAGCAAGAGAACTCTGCCTCTGCACTCCCTCTCTGATCCACCACTTCATTCCTCCCATCATGTGGGCTAGGGTCTCTGGAAGCAGCTGCCAGAGCTTCCTGTTGCTGCTGCCTGCCACTTCGGCGCTGGGGCCAGACCCCACACTTCTCTCACCTAGACCCAGCAGTTTTCCCACTGACCTGCTCCATTGTCTTTGGCATTTGTAGGTTGAGAAGTCTGGTAACTGCCACAGCTCAGTGATTCAGGGCCCTGAGGCCTGCTCCACTAGGTCTACTCCCAGCCTAGTCTGTCCTGGCATGGCCCACACTGGGCTGCTCTCTGTTCCCAGCACAGTGCAATATAGACCCTTCCCAGCAACCATCCAGGCCATCTTGGGCTAGAGACTTGTTTCCCTCTGTTATTTCATGGGTTCTATAGCTCTAGAATTTGTTTAGAGTTGTTTTTTTACAGGTGTTTGGAGGGATTTGGGGGAGAGCTCAAGCATGTCCCTGTTTTCAAGCCATCATCTTGCCTCCGCCCCACCCCCCGAGTGTTTTTAATAAGAATGAGTGTTGTATTTGGTATATAATCATGTGATTTTTTTTTTGTTGCTTTTGTTATTGATATAATCAATTATGTTAATAGTTTTCCTTATATTGAACCAGCCCAGCATTCCTGGTATAAATTCACATAGTAACAACACATAATCTTTGTGATAAATTCTTGTAGTCGTCTAGCTATTATTTTATTTAGATTTATTTTTATCAATATTCGTTACTGAAATTGGTTTATAACTTTCTCATTTTTTTGTTCTTTCTGGCGTAGATATCAACGTCATATTTATTCCATAAAAGGAGTTTGGTAGGACTCCTTCTTTGCCTATTATTCCAAATAATTTTTGATACTAGTGATTTGTTTTTCTTCTTTCTTTTTAAAAAGCATATTAACTTTATGTTAGATTGGGCTCTACTCCCAGGAAGTGAGGAAGAATGTCTCAGGCTTCAGGTTTTCGTGCTGTGTGTGTGGTTTTTTTTTAAAGCTCTATCTTTGGGTCTATGACTTGTTTCCAAAGCCAAGTACAATAATAACTCCTTTGGCTCATACCTTAGTGTTTGAATGACCTCAGGTACTTCTCTCCACCTTTAAGCTATGACCATGGCCCCCAGCACTACTACCATGCTCTGGCTCCCTGCAGTTCTTCCAGCCATGCTAGCATCAGCTCACTCTTCTGCCCTTGGAACCAAAACCAGGGACTTGGCTCTCTTGCAAGTGACCACAACCAACAGGGCCCTGTCCCTCTGTGACTGCACTTCTCCTATTCTGCAGCCACAGCCTGGGACCACATCTAACCAATGCACCTGGGCCCCTTGCATCCAGTACCAGTGAAGTGACCCTGCAATTTTCCCCCATCAGCCACAGGATCCTCCTGCCTCCAGTATCCATAAGGTGAAGGTTTCTGAAGCAGCATAGAGACAGCTGCCCCTGGGGCTTGCTGTGTAGTAGTTGGTATATGCACTTAGCTCGTGGTCAGATCCTTCCTAAAGTCCTCCCAAGTTCTCTTAGGTTAGATAACTTCTTTACCCCAATTTTCAATTATTTGTGCTGCTGTACAGTTCACTTTGTGGCATTATTTTAAGTTGTTTGGGGGGAGAAGGTTTGAGAGAGCCAGGTAATTTCCTTTCTTATCCTGCCATCTTCCCACAATTCTCTTGAAATCTCCTTTTTAAAAAGAATCACAGTAACAAAAATTGCCCCAAATTTTTTATGGCACCTATAGAGACTGCAACTGTGATTTACTGGCATAGGGAATTCCCAGGAGGGGAAATTCCCTCTACCAATGCAAGTCAGCACCATCTCAGCAACTTTCCAAATTAGAAAGTTATCTAGAGCAGAGGTGTCAAACTCATGGTCTGTGGTTGAATCAGATTAAAATGTAATTGGGAAATATTTAAGAAAATAAATAAAAATACAGCATAACATAGATAATGTTAATTTGTATTTTTCTAAGTCATTATGCGGCTTGCAGGGATCACTGTCTATTTGATTTTGACACCACTGACATAGATGACTCTTAGGGGATAAGTGACTCTCCCTGTTTCAGGCAGCCAATATGGCTTTGAGGTCAGCTCTCCCTCTCTCCCTTCCTATCTTCTTCCCTTTTTCCTTCCCTCTTTCGCTCTCTCTCTCTCCCTTTCTTTCTCTTTCTCTCTCTCTGTCTCTCTCTCACATGCGTGTGCACACACACACTATGTATATGTACATGTTTATTTGTGCATGCATATTCACGCATATGCATACGCAATACACATATACATGTATATGTAATATTGCAAACAACAAACTCTGAGTTCAAGCTATTTTAGATAAGTATTTGATCATGTGACAGATTTAATACTTAAGATTTAGTAGCTGTGAAGTACTTTGGAAAGCTGGTGTTAAGCCATCGCATATCAAATATCAAATAACTTCATGCATTGGCTTGCCACAATCTGTGTGCCTTCTTTTCATTTTCTCAGGTCCTTACAGCGTACCTGTGTTCCTTTTTGTGTCTGCTCTAGCTGTATAACCACCAGATGAATAGTCTGTAAGTGTCACCTGCTTTACATGTGGGGAAATCAGTCCTTTAAGACTACTTATAGAAATTCTGCATTACCTCAATGAAGATGAAAAGTTTCCTTGTAGAATAATAGCTGGAATGGATTTCAAAGAACATCTAGTCTTGCCTGGACCTGAATAGGAAATCATTCTACAACAGGGTGGGGAACCTGTGGCCTCGAGGCCACATGTGGCCTTCTAGGTCCCCAAGTTTTACAGAGCAGATCCTTTTATTAAGAAGATTTGTTCTGGGAAGTTTGGATTGAGTCAAAGGGCCTCACTTGAGGACCTAGAGGGCCCCATGTGACCTTGAGGCCGCAGGTTCCCCACCCCTTTTCTACAGTATTCTTGACAAGTCGTCCTCCAATCTCTACTTGAAGACCTAGAGAGAGGGAACCCATCCATCCAAGGGAGACTATATCCCATTGGTTATTTCTAATTATTAAACTGGAAAAAAGAAAAAAACTTCTTAAATTAATCACTTTGCTTCTTCTACCCGTTGTCTCAGTTCTGTTCTTAGGGCCAAGCAATACAAACTCAATTCTTCTTCCACGTGAGAGCCCTTCAAATACTTGAATTCTGCTCCTCCATGCCCCCTAGTTTTCCTTCACCCTGTCCTCATTTATCCTGGACTCAAGGTCCTTTGCCATCTGGTTTCCCTCCTGTTGATTTCCTAGCATCCTCTGAATGCTCTCCAGTTTATTAATGTTCTTCCTAAAATAGTCTGTCTAGAACTGAACATATTACTCCAGTGTGTTCTGACGAGAGTACAACAGGAGTGTCGTCTCTGCATTCCTGGCTATATGAATCTGTTAGTGCAACCTAGAATAGCATTAACTTTTTCTTGGTCATATCATCTTGTTGACTCATGTTAATTAAGCTTGTAGGTCATTGAAGCCTATTCCTCACTCCCCCAAGGAACTTATATTTATCCATTCATTTCCCATCCTGTACTTATGAAGTTGATTTTTTTTTCTTATAAACCCAGGGCAATTGGGGTTAAGTTACTTGCCCAAGGTCACACAGCTAGTACATGCGTCAAGTATCTGAGGCAATACAGGCAAACCCAGGGCAATTGGGGTTAAGTTACTTGCCCAAGGTCACACAGCTAGTACATGCGTCAAGTATCTGAGGCTGGATTTGAACTCAGGACCTCCTGACTTCAGGGCTAGTGCTCTACTCACTGTGCCACCTAGCTGCCCCTGAAGTTGATATTTTGAACCAAAGTGTAAAACTTCCCATTTATCTCTCTTAGATGTTACCCCAGATTCAGCCCAACATTTTATCCTGTGAAGTTCTTTTTAGATCCTAATTGTGTCATCCATCTTATTAGCTATGTATCCCTCTGGGTTTATGTCATTGGCAGATTTGATAAGTGTGACTTCTATTCCTTTATCCCAATAATTCATAAAATTATTAAATAGGGCAGAGTCAAGCTGTAGAACCTTGGCATGCTTCATTGAAGACCTCCATCAAACTGTTAATGACTACTTTTTTTTTTCACTTAGTAGTATTTTCATTTTTCCAATTACATGTAAAGATAGTTTTCAACATTCGTTTTTGTAAGATTTTGAGTTCTAATTTTTTCTCCCTTCCTTCTCTCCTCACCAAGACAGAAAGCTATCTGATATAGATTATACATGTACAATCATGTTAAATGTAATTCCACATTAGTAATGACTACTTTTTGAGTCCACCCTTTTAGCCATTTCAGGATCTTCTATTTGTATTATTGTCCTGCCTATATCTCAGCATTTTTCTCCATAAGAGTAGTGCACCAGGTGTTTAGTCAAATCTTTTGCTTAAAATCTGGCAGAGTTTGCTTACACCATTCCCTTGAACTACCAGTTTACTAACCCTGTCAAAGAGAAGTTACTTTGGCATGGTCTGTTCTTGGTAAAATTGTACTAGTTAGTACTATGACTAATGATCATTTCCTTTCATTTCTCTAAGGATACATTCTAAAATTTTGTCATGAATTGAAGTCAGGTTCTTGATGTAAACTCCATTCTCTTCGCTACTTTGAAAACTGGGGCATTTGTCCTTTTTTGGTACTATGGCACCTTCTCTTTTCTCTATTATTTTTCAAAAATCACTGGCTTGGTGGTCACATCTGTCTTTCTTGTATTCTTATGCTCTAGCTCCTGAACTGGTCCCTGGCCTTCTGATTGGTGAGTCTTTACCATTTCCAGGCTGACCAAGACATGCATGCTGCTGTCTCCTGGCCATCTTCACACTGTGACAACACTTTCCCTTACTTCTTATGCCTTTCTCCCTGTTCTTTCAGTGTCATGGTGTAGTTTGCCTGCATCCAGTTATTTGAACTCACCAAGGGCAGGTAGATAATCTCTTTCTATTTCTTTATGTATCTTTAGCCACTGGACCAAAGATAATTCTCTTTTTCTACTCTGCTCATCCATATTTCCAAAGAGAATTTTTTCACTAATGACTATTTTTAGCTAGATCCCAGAAATTTGGGTATACTGTCTCATTTTCATTCTCTTTCACATTTATTCTTTTCTGTTATTTGTTCTTTGAGCCACCCAGTATTCAGGATATCATTATTAAATCTTCATTTAGGTCTTTATGTTTTGTTTTTGTTTTCTTTGTCAATTACTATTTCTTATGGTCTGCATATGTTTAATTTTTCTTTTCATTTTCTGTGTCCTATCACATGGTCTGTTTTTGAAAAGGTACCATGTTTTTCTGAAAAATATGAATATTCTTTAATGTTCCCAATCAGAAGGTATCATTATTCTTTCAGCTCTAAATTCTCCAAGTTTGTTCAGTTTTATATTTTCCTTTCTGTTCCGATCCCCCTTGGAAGAGAAAACAGAAGAAGCAAAGAAAGAGTTATTATAGGATGAATAGTTTTGCTTTTCCTCTGTCATTCTTAGAGCAGGCTGTCTTCCTTACAAATAAATTATTCTTAACTTTGGTTCTATAATAGATGGCTAGAGTATATTGAGTTAGAACATTCTCTATTTTAAAAAAAATTAAGTCAATTTTGAGAATTTAACTTTATTTTTGAAACACAGCATAGCCTTTCTTTTTTGAGGGGTGAGATGGTAGGCAAAATTAAATGATTAAACATTGTAAGTATACTACCTGCTGGTACATTCTTAATACTGGTTGGGAGGGAAAGTATATTCTTAAAAATCCTGTATTCTTCAAACTTCATTGCTATTTCACCCTCACTCTAGACTAGTTCACTCACTGCCTATAAAACTGTGAAGAGACTTGATAATTTGATCTTTGTATAATGAGTTTAGTTTTAAAATATCTTTATTATTCAACCCCAGCTTATCCTACTAACATGACATTCTATGAGGATTTGTTTTGTTTCTTAGGGAACATAGTTTTCTGATGTCATTTATGTAGAATTCTAAATACTATGTCTTTGGGTGTGGAAGAAGAAGAAAAGTACAGGAGTGGAGAAAGAAACACTCATAAACATCAAGAGGTGAAAGCAATCAGCCCTTTAAAAAAAAAGTCAATGAAGAGCCACCAAAATGGATGCTGTTCTTGATAATAAAACCATGTGATCTGCCTGTTTGGCTTTCACATTTAAGGAAGCCTTGATTAACTCAAAACTTATTCAGAATGGACTTGGATTTAGGACAAGTTCATTAAAAAATTGGGCAAGGAAATGAAGGATATATAGTGGGTCTTGCCTAATACAGCATCTTCTAAAATGCAGTTTCTATTATATAAATATTTAGGAATATTGAAATATGTTTGCATATTTCAGTATTCTGCTATGTGAATGAATTAGCTGCAACTGAGGTTGAAATTTCCTCCAGAAGAAAAAGATATAATCTTACTTTATCGTTTGCTTATACAGCTAAAATTCTTGTTGTGAACAAAAGATTATAGGTTTTACAAAACTATAATCTACACCAATTGGAATAAGGGAAAGGGAGGAGAAGGAATGTATGAAAGAAATATCTGTCTTGGCAAGCAGCATTGGTCCTATCTCTAATTTCATTCATTGTGAAGAAAAAAGTCAAATTCTGTGATCTCTGGAGAGATAGACACTGATGTCCTCTGAATAAAAGAAATTACTGTTAACATCAAGAACACTGAGCTCACTTTTGCCTGGGTGATTGGAGGAAGATTCCTGGAGAAAATGTTATTTAAATTGGGCCTTGAAAGATGGGTGGTAGGGACAGCTAGGTGGCGCAGTGAGTAGAGCACCGGCCCTGGTGTCCGGAGGACCTGAGTTCAAATCCGGCCTCAGACACTTGACACATGTACTAGCTGTGTGACCTTGGTCAAGTCACTTAACACTGTTTGCCTTAGTTTCCTCATCTGTAAAATGAGTTGGAGAAGGAAATAGCAAACCCCTCTAGTATCTTTGCCAAGAAAACTCCAAATGGGGTCACAAAGAATCGATCACAGCTGAAAAGGACTGAACAACAAATGCACGTAAAACACAGTGTTTGTGCTACCACATTAAAGTTCACATCTCAGCGTGCACAAGTTTAAGAGATAATTGCAAGCATTTACAATATCTTGTGTGTGGGAAGGTTGCTCGTTGGTTTTATCTTTATTATGATTTGTATGCTTATTTGAATACCTTTACTTGATAATGAAAATCAAAACAAAATGTATAAATAGTGTGTCCCTGTCTCTGTTACCTCAAACTGAGCTGGATGGGAGACGTTATAAGTAAGGTCTTTTACCATCCTGGACCAACCTTCTTGCAGGACAGCCAAGTGAAGGAACATGGCTAGGGTATAAGCTTGGTCTTCACTTGGGTGACCTGAAGAAGTAGGAATGTAAAATTTGAGTGAGAAGTTGGCAATTAGATTTTGTTTTTGATTTTTGAAGCTTCATAGTGTCTGATGGTAATGTCCGTATTTGGGAGTTGACCGAACCAGTAGAACATAATGTTAAAAGTGGGGAAGTAAGCATTCTAATAAAAGATTCAAATGAGAAAAAATGTCGGAAATGTTAAGAAAGCTATTTAGAAGGAAGCTTAGGAGTGGTGGAAAGGGAGATGGTCCCCAAAGATAAGATTTCTAAAATTATTCCAATTCTTAGTCTGACTTGAGATTGGTATCCATATATAATACCTAAGATTCATACCTGAGATAAAGTTAGCATAAACAAGAATAAATAACTGAAAGGGCAGACGTTTCTACATATATGCTTATTGTCTATCTCTCTCACATCCCTACTAGTCTTTAGTTTGGGCTGTTGTAGGCCCTTCTTGCATTACTCCTACATCTCTTTCTAACTTGAAATCTCCAAAATCTCTTAAATTTTAAGTAAAATCCATCTCACTGGTATCTCATGAGATGATGTGCAAAATCTCTTAAGAATCAGAAATGCAAAAAAAAGAAAAAAAGAATCAGAAATGAAAGTGAAAACAACTCTAAGATTCCACCATATTCCATCAACACGATAAAGATAATAAATTCATTGTTGATATGGTTGTTATTAGACAGTTACGGTATTACTACTAGCAGTGTGTTAGGTATGGAGAAGGGGAGCCATTATAACAATAACATAGGGAACCCCCAGAAATTCCCTGACAGGTTGGATGTAGTTTGTAGGACTTTTGAAATTTATAGGACTGTTGAACTAGGTTGTATGATTCATTGCTCTAGAAGTTGAAGTCAACCTTTTTAATGCTAGAGCTGGCATGTACTGGAGAGAACTAGCACAACCCATCATTTTACAGAGATAACAGTTCTGAGCAGTGGAAAATGGGCAGTGGAACATGTTTCTTTTCCAAGTAGTGGAGGAAGAGAAGGGAACGAAAGCATTTGTGAGCATTTATAAAGCACCTACTATGTGCCAGGCACTGTGTTAAGTGCTTTACAAATATTACCTCATTTCTTTCTCACAACAACCCTGAGAAGTAGTTGCTGTTATTATCCTCATTTTACAGTTGAAGAAACTGAGGCAGACAGGTTAAGTGACTTGCCTAGGGTCACATAGCTAGTAAATTTCTAAAGCTGAATTTGAACTCAGGTCTTTCTTGTCTCCAGGGCCAGTATTCCATCTATTGTACCACCTAGCTACTAGTGATGATTTTAGCTTGATCTGTCTCCATATTTTTCTGCCTGCACTTCCCCTCTCATCCCTTATAATCACACCTATAAGCTGGCTGGCTCAGGTCAGTGGACATAACACAGGGAAGTTAATTGCCAAGAACAATGCTGTTGTCTTCTTTAGCAAAATATTCCAACTAACCACAGAACCCCAAATCTGTGTTAAGCCTATCAGAGTTGTAATGGAGAAAGGCTTGATGAGGGGAGGAAGGCAGGACTTTGTAGAGGGAGTAGTCCCTTATTGGCTAGCACATGTACATTGAGTTGCTCAAGTCTGGACATCCACTCCCAGCGGGGAAGCATAAGGAAGAAATGATGTGGTGCTGTTTCTTTGTAGAAGTGAGGTCTGGGGTACATTTGAATGTGATCCAAGTACAAGAAGGTATCTTATTAGGTTTTATATTGAACTGAAAAGAGTGAGGTAGAAACAATGTTTGGTGGCTATCTCAGCTACCAGTCTGCTGAACACTGCAGAGATAACAAGGCCTGGAAAAAATTAACATTTTTTTTTTTTAGATAGGGGATCAGGAAGGGGAAAAGATTTCTTGAGATTAAGAGTAAGAGGCACATATGGGAGATTAAGAGTTAGCCTTGGGTCTTTGGAGTCGAGAAGATTGGGTTCAAGTTTGACAGCTACTGAGTCTATAACCCTGAGTAAATCCTTCACCTCTCAGTGCCCCCACACAACCCCACAAGACCATACTTTGCAGAGTGTGCTGGTTGAGGAAGTTTCTTACCAGATATTCCCTGAATCAAATCACAGCACACGTCTGATCCCAAAAGTGTGAGTTTTACTGACTTCCTGAGGAGAAGATGCTCCTCGAGGGAATTAAAACAAGACACTGAAGGAAAGAAAGATCTGAAAGTATCTTTACTTAATGTTCTACAGAATTTATTAAGTATTTCCTGAGGAGACTATGCAGATCAGTGAAATGAGGTCCTATTTTCCAGCTTATGAACAAATAGCTTAACTCTTAAATTGCCCAAATCCTATGCTGCTGTTGAAGCTTAGCTACACAGCTTAGGTCAGGGGTAGGAAACCTGCAGCCTTATGGCCACGTATGGCCTTCTAAATCCTTAAGTGTGGCCTTTTGACTGAATTCAAATTTTACTTTTCTGTAAAATCTGAACCTACCTCTCAGGGTTGTTTTAGGCAAGACTGCAAGTTATTGAGAGAGTGCAGACCTGGACTGGTAGAAGGAATTTTCTTACTTGGGACTTCTTATATCTTTGAAATCACAGGTCCCATTCTTAATTATTAACACTGTCCACTATTATAGTAGCACAAGTTAATTAATTGAACCCTCCTTTAGCTTCCATGACAAAGCTTCTATGAAGCTGCATCTTTCTGTGATAGGCACATCAGGCAGCTAGGTGGTACAATGTATAGAGCTCCAGGCCTGAAGTTAGGAATACTCATCTTCCTGAGTTCAAATGTGGCCTTAGACACTTACTAGTTTTGTGACCCTGGGAAATTTACTTAACCCTGTTTGCCTCAGTTTACCCCTCTGCAAAATAAGCTGGAGAAGGAAATGGCAAAGCACTCTAGTATCTCTGCCAAGAAAACCCCCAAAATGCCTTCTACCAATCCAGAGCAACACTTTCTCTGTGACTTATAGTCTTGCCTAAAACAACCCTGAGAGGTAGGTGTTGTTATCATCCCCATTTTACCCCATGGGCTCGTGAAGATTTAGACAGGACTGAAAAACAACTCAACAACAATACACCTAATTTTTGTCTTCCTTTTTGTGTGAAGCCAAAATGATGCTACAAAATTTCAATGGAAATCTTATGAAAGGTTAGTTAGAGCATCAGTAGTCAGTCTTTGAGGGTTTGGGATCCGAATAATAGTAACTACAACGAAAGCTGATTTTGAAAACAAACTGGTAATAGTGCTTTGCATCTAAAGTGTGATTTCATTTATATCTCATACAATGTCCTTCTCAACTTACAGCTATTGTGGATGATGAAAGACTTTCTGCAGAAGAAATGGATGAGAGGAGACGTCAGAACATCGCATATGAGTATCTGTGCCATCTAGAGGAAGCCAAAAGGTAAATTCTTGCTGATTTTGTGTGTGTGTGTGTGTGTGTGCGCGCGCGTGTGTGTGTGTGTGTGTGTGTGGTGAGAAGAGTTTTCAAATTGTGCTGATCCATCCACAGATGTTCAGTGTTGATCATGGGGAGGTTTCTGAAGGTGCTGTAACTTGTCTCTTATAAAAATCTTAAATAAAGAATATAATCTCACCTCTCTGGGACAATTTAGGTGTGTTCATACTTGAAGGTAAGACATAAATCAAATCAGGCATTATTAGCAATGCTTTCATATTTGTTTGATGCTGTGGGAAGGTCAGAGAGGGACATGGTTGGTGACCTCACTCCTTGAATTAGGTTACTCAGTTTCACCCAGCTTGGAGGCAGGTAAAACGACATTTATATTTGTACAATCTGCCCAGGATAGGCTGAATAAGAGATAAGTCCTCTTCAAACCTCTACACCAATTATCCTCTGGGGTGCATGAATAGATTTTAGAGGGGCCCATGAACTTGGATGGAAAAAAATTGCATCTTTATTTTCACTAACCTTTGGTTTCCTTTATAATCCTATGTATTTTATTTTATGTTTATTTTATTTTATACATTTAAGAATATTGTATTGAGAAGTTAACAGAGCAGGACCAAGCTTCTATTATGATCAAGCAGTGGGATCAAGGTCATGAATAGCCACTATACTTGTAGCCTAGGTGTGATAGAGATACCTAGTTTCAAATAAAATTACAAATAAGTATGGCTGATATCCTTTGTAATCCTATGTTTTGTTTTATAAACTTTAAAAAAATTATTTCGAGAAGGGGTCCATAGGTTTCACCAAACAACTAAAGGGTCTATTCCACAAAAATGCTGCCCTAGGTATGCTTGGTGACTGTGACTGAGGGTCACTGCTACAGATAGTGTCATTGCTACTGAGAGGCTTCTCTGGTCTCTATAGGACCAAGCTTGAACATAGCTTCTTTGGTGGTGGGGGAGAAGCATCAGAATAAACTTAGAGGAGTTGCTTTTCCTTATATGTGGACCCTCCTTTTCCTCCCCCCACCCACACCCCCCAGTTTAAATATATATAGATATTGGTTAAAAGCCAGGCAAATCCATGTCCCAGGATAGGACATCTAGTAGCCTCCTGTGACTATAGGAAAATAATTCGGATATTTTGTAAAACACCTGTGCAGGTCAAATTTGAGATTAAGGACAAAGTCTTTCAGTTCATCTAACTATAGGATTTATTGATTCATATGTAAATCTTTGTGGACATACTCTTATAAGAAAAGCAGAAGAAGATGTATATGTTCTGTTTCATTGCTGCCCAATAGGCCAGGTTTGTTTTTGTTTTTAACTTTTATATATCTATGACCCCTATGGCAGTCTGGTAAATCCTGGTAAAGTCTGGTAAAGCCCTTCTTAGAATATTTTAAAATACACAAAATATACAAAATATATGGAATTACAAAGGAAATGACATATGTTGTGTTATATTTGTGTTTGTGTCATGGTTGAGTTGGGGTTATATTATGTCATGTCCCATCATAGATTGGGGTCTCTCTATCTCTCCCAGATTGGAAGTGCAGTAGCCACCAGTGGACCAAACTCTGTTGCTGGTCAGCATAGAAACTTTGACCTGCCTATTTCCAGTCTTGTTCAATTTGTCCTTTCTTAGGTAGTCTGGTAGCTTCCCACTCCTTAGGGTTCACTACATTATTTCAGTACTTAGTGTGGTCACCCAATTGGCTTTAGCCCTAAAATATAGCTCAGAAATCCCACACTCAATCTATCCACAAGCCTCAGCCTCCCAGAAGAGTAAGAATTCCAAGTGTGTGCTACTGTACCTTGCCAAAACCAAACATATTGAAATATAGTTAGCAAAATATTAAAAAGAACAAGTTCATGGACCCCAGATTAAGACTAGAATCTCCCTCTCCTCCATGTCTGGCTAGTGGAAATGAAGCTGCACCCATAACTGCTCCATCCATACCACACACTTCCATCCAGTTTCTAGATAATCCCAAGGAATTAGGTGATATAAAGATTTTATGCTAAGATAAGGAGACTGGGGCATTTTTCAAGTGCACTAGTCTTTGGGAAGCAGAACCCATATTCTTTTAAAATATGAGTAGGCCCCATAAAGATTGGTAGAATTCCTTTGGAGGCCAGGGCTGCTCCCATGGTTACTCATCATTCACTTAAGCTATCTTCAGGCTCCGCCCTTCTTGTCATTGTTAGAGGTCTTCTCTATCTTGTCTGTATTGCTGCTAAATTACCAACCTAATGATGGTAGGCAGAAAGGAGCAGTACGAAAGCAACAGCAAAGCATTTTTATGTTCTTCCTCAATTTCTCCAAAATTGCCTCTCTCCAATCCCCTCCCACCAACCAACAAATATAAACAAGTGAATGGATAAATGAGTGAATAATAAATAAGTAAACTAGATAAACTACGGAACCATGAAAAATAGTCCCATATGCTACCTTCTGGCATAATACTAGGAATTGACTACCTACCTATAGGGAGACTAGTTCATTATTCACAATTCCTTCTAAACTTGTGTATCTGTGGCTGCTAAGTGTGTAGACATTTCTTAGAGTAAATGTGATTTATTTAGACTTCTAATATAATTAGATGCTGGTTGTCCAAAGAGAAAGTGGTGACTATCAGGGTGTGTGTACTTAGTACCTTTTACCAAGAGAAGCCAGGAGAACTTTGATTTTCACCTGGTATTTGTGTGGTAAATTAGTATATGGGGTTAAGTAGCCATTTACTTACTGTGATTTGTACTGTGCAAAGTACAGTTTTGCAGAAGAGGACCAAATATTTTCTGACCTTTTCTTCTGTGGAGGTAATAAAACAGCAAGTACTCTGGGCTCACGTTACCACTTGCTGGTCACAATGATAAACTGCTATCTGGAAAGCTGGATTAATGAGGGTTTTTATCAAAGGGTTTGTAGAAGTATATGCACAGCCCCATGCTTAGTTGGTACACATCTTTCTGCCTCAAGGTTTCATCTGTTAACTTTGTTCGAGGGTACTGAAAAGAAGATTTTAATAAAACTCTAATTACTCTCCTAAGGAGCATTTTTAACATTTTTAACATTTCTAAGAGACTTTCACTTGGACTATTCATCTTGATTGTCAGTTCATGTTCATGAAACTCTTTTTTTCAAAATGTCCTTTATACTAGGGAGGCAATTGTTGTCTTAAAAGTTAGATAAGAGGACTTATTAAAAGCTTGTTTTTTGTGTTTCAGTAGAAAGTGTGGAAGAGGTGAGAGAATTTTTTCCTTCCATTCAAAATTTATTTTGAAATACACTAATATTGTGATGTAAATGATACCATTTTAATTATACTCCATAAGTTTAGCATTTACCCAAAATATATTCAAAATCTTATTATTGCAGTTTTCATTTAGCAGTTACATGTGGGATTTTTAAAGTATATTTATTAATAGATAAGGCTGCTGTGATTACCATGAAGATTGCTTTTTGTAAATGGTGCTTTTAAAGTGCCTGCGGGTTTTTAGTTTTGTTTTAAAATTTTTATTCTTTTTTGCACGTCAGTTTTATTCTAAGAAGAGGACAAGTAGAAAATAGAATGTGACTTAGATTTTGGCATTTAGAGGGGAAGAAAATCATGGAAGAGCACCAACAAACAAATTTTAGATGAGGCAAGATTCTAGATGAAGGGTGAGGAGAGTAGTGGGGTTGTGGCTTCTACTCTGTGACCCAGTGAGAATTATGTATAGTCAGAGTGTGTGAAAGTGTTTCCATTTAATTTCTTACAAAGTCACAGCGTTCTTTGATATTTAGAGAAAGGCAGCTGAAATGATGCTGGGTCATTGGGAGTTGTTTCTATAGGACATGATGAAAATTCCAGTCAGAAGAAAGATATATGGCTAAGATGATGTGATCAATAATTATGATCAAAGTTTTAAAAATATGGTTATTGTGAATGTTGATTTTACTTAACAAATAATGTTGTTTCGATTTTATTTAATTTTGGTGTTGATTTTAATTTAAATGATATTAAATCTCAGAATATGATAACCATAAAACAGAAAAAGGGTAATTTCAGGACAAATGAGAGGAGTGCTGATGCAGATTGCAACCTTTCCACAATTAAAGAGATTGCCAAAAATGAGTTTCTGCAGCCAGAAACTTCTGGTGATGAACTTTCTGATGTTGTTTGAACCTCTCTGAATGTCCTAGGCCAGTTGTTGGCCAGCAAACATACTATTACCAGGCCTTATTGAATGCCTTTATAGATGAGGAGAACCTGCCAGACTTCTGTGCTTCGTACTGTTGTGTTTTAAGAACCCCAGGTCATCTCTATGTGAGGCATGTGAGCAGTACTTAGGTGGAGGGCCATTTATCCTAAAGCTTTAGCCAGATCCTTCTGTTCAGAAATGTATTCTAAGCTTGCCCTTTATTTCTGCATTCTCCCTCAACCCCAAAGAAAGCCTTTAATGACACCAAAGAAGGAGACTTCTGACTTTTCTCCTCAGGAAACTCCTCGACAGTGCTGCTTTGCTGAAATGGGACTTGGCAGACAAGTTGGTCATGCTTGTGTTTTTGAAAAGTTCTTTCTATTGCCCAAAACAAACAAAACAAAACCCCACCAACCTTTTAATGTAGCAGACCTGTGCTCTTAGAACAAAGAAGTTATTTTTTCCCAAAAAAGACTAATGCCATTGTCAAATGCAAGATATTCTGTACCAAAAAAATTGAAAGAGTAAAATTGCTTTTATTTTAAGAACTGATATTCCTTAGTTCTTTAGGACAACATGGGAAAAAATTTTAAAAGTAGAGGTTTTTCTTTTGAGAAACTGTGCTGTGGAATTAAAGCAAATTGTGGATGGGAAGTTCAGAGAACAGGAGAGGGAATCTTGGCAAGGATTGCAAAGGGATTTTGCAAATCACAGTTGAGCAAGTAGTTATGAATGGAGCTGCGATTATGTCTCCAGAGAGGAGTTCCTGTAACATGATCTTTTACTCAATTTTTAAGGAAAGGGAAAACACAAACCTTCTTCTCTTGCTGTGCTTCCTTTCTCTGTCCTCTTTTCCTCCTAAAAACAACAAAAAGAACCCCTACCCTTAGTGTTGGAATTGTTCGTAGAAATAAAAGCAGTTTAGAAATATCTTCTTCAAAGGACTCTTGTACCCGAGCCAAGCATTTCTCCATATTAGTGAGTCTGGAGCAGTGTTTTGTTTGTGCCCTGGAAAAATACAAAACCCTTGTGTGATCCCCTTTGTGCCGGTGCTTACAACCCAGATACGGAAAGGACACCTCATTGATCAGACCCTTTCTCAAACTCCAGCTTTCACTGGAAATGAATCAGCCGAGCTGGAGAAAAAGAAAGTTTCAGACATTCAGAATAATTGGATTCTAAGCAAGCCCATGAACTTAGAAGGTTGCTTAACACTGGATTGTTCAGTACAATTACTTAGGGAGTTGGGGAGGGAGAATTCTCTTGCCTTTGAGGAAATATTTTGTGGGAAACCTTGATATCAGCCTGGAAACCATGTCAATACTTGCATACCTAGATACTTTTAGCCTCCTGATAGTAGCCATCAGAATAGCTGACATTTCAAGGTTTTCAAAGCACCCTCCATACCCGATCTCATTTCATCTTTGTAGCAATCTGGTGAGGTAGATGTCTTTACCAGTGCCATACCCAGCTTGTTTTATTTTAAATATGTTTTGTTGGTGGATTTTGTCATTACATTACAGTCATTTCTATAGAGAAGCTCTTGTCTTCCCCTCCAGACTGAGTCTTCTTGAGTGACAAAGAGGAATAAGCAAAGTTACATGATACAGTGACTGCATCTGATATGTGGTCACCCTTCTGTCCTAGAAGCCCCTCACCTCTCCACCTTATAGGAGGGAGTTATATCATAGTCTGTTCTCTGGTTCTTCTTTGAAAAGAGAGTCTCTTCCTTTGCATTTCTCCAGTTGTTAGGCATATTTCTTTCTTTCTTCTTATTTCCCCACGTATAAACTTATATAGATCTTTCCACGTGATCCTGAATTTCTCATATTCATAATTTCTTATTGTAAAAAAAGGAATTACTTTCTAAAATCAGTTTTTTTTAACAGCCATTTTCCAACTGATGGGATCCACTTGGTTTGCCATCCTTTGCTACCACAAACAGTGCTGTTATGAAAATTTTGCTATAGCAATCCATTTCACAGGTGAGGAAACTGAGGTTCAAAGAGATTAAGTCACTCTCATATGGGCAAGTATGTTTGTAAGACACTTTGAGGGCCAAAGACTTCCCATAGCCAGTAACAACTGGAGATGGGGTTTGTGCATAGGTTTCTGCTGATTACAAGTCCAACACTCTTTCTCCACAACAGACTGCCTCTCAGGTATAATATACAATAAAGTGTTAAACACTTAAGAAATAATTTTTCATCCAGAACTACAATTCTATGATAAGTAACCTGAAATGACCTTAGGAAAGTAACTTTTCTAAGTCTCACTAACTATTCTCTTGTCTTTGTGGTGCTTACCATTTGCCCGAAACTGAGCTAAATGCTGGGGATGCAAAGACAGGCAAAATTCTTCTTGTCCTCAAGGAGCTTACATCATAGTAGGAGAGATTCTCTTTCATATGTAAGTATGTACAAGACACATACAGACCAGATGGAGAAGACTTTAGCAGCTGGTGGGGGTAGATAAAACTAGGGTGGTGGTGGTGGTGGTGGTGGTGGTGGTGGTGGTGGTGGTGGTGGTGGTGAGTCTATTCCAGATGGAAGAGGCAAAGGCATAGGAAGGAAATCAAGAGGTATATTTGCACAGTGTTGTTCTGTTTTGCAGAAGGAAAGGATATAAGGTGGTGGATGAGAGGAGATAAATCTTAGGGTCAGGAGGAGCTTTACAATTCACCTAAGCCAACTCCTACCTGACAGTCATTTAAAATAAAAGTATTCAGCGAGCCTCTGCTTCATGAGTTCCATAATGAGAAAATAACCTCTCAAGAAAGTGCGTTCTATTTTTGGATAGGTCTAATTATTAGGAATTCTCTCCTCCTGTGCCAAAATATGCCCCTGTCACTTCTACTTATCAGTTCTGATTGTGTCCACTGAGGTTAGATGGGATGAATCCAATAGGTTGGGACCAAATGATAGAGGGCTTCAAATGCCAAGCTAAGGAATAAAGAGAAAAGAAGTATCTGGAGGAGTTTAGAGTAAGTTAAGTCCAGGTTGGCTAAGCATACAGTAAATTTACTTAAAGAAAATTCACCACAGGATATTAAAAAGGGAAAAATGACATTGACAGATTAGGAAAATAGGTTTTGACTTTGAGGGAGTGGTATTAGCAGCAGGGAGGTAGTTGCTACGATCCAATTGGGAGAAGACCAAGGATTCTGCTGTGAGGGTGGAGCAGGAGAAATAGATATAAACTAGTTTTGTGAAGGACAACTCAGTGGCTTTTGGCTAGATGTGGGGAGCTAAGGACAGTGAGAGGTCAAAGATTGCCAAACAGATCCAGTCATCTCTTGTTTGAGTCAGAGGCTGGAAGTTCCGTAGCTTCTCTCAGCTGAGCCTGGGGTGATGCTCACATAGTTGGGAGATTCTTTTACCCACCTGCTGTGGCCTGAAGCCTTCCTTGCTGTTTGTTTTCTTTGCAGCAAGCACAGAACATTCTGTCAACCTGTGTGCACAAGCTTTGGGTGTGTGGAAAGCAGGTGCACTCACCAGTCAGGTGTATGCAGGTTGATCCAAGCACACCTCCTTTGAGTATGGCTTATTATCCACTTTCAACTTTTTTTTTTTCACTTTCAACTTATTGAAGAAAATGAATGTAACCAGTAAAAGATTCTACAACTGATATTTGATCTAGAAGTTTCCATTTTTCCTTGTGCTCTTTAAAGCCAAATGGTGGGGGAGAGGGAGGGGGAAAAGGAGGGAGAAGAGGGAAAGGATAATCTTGATATTTTCCAGGCTGAACATATGTTTGAATTCAAGTATGCATTTTGGCCTTATCTTCCTAGTAAATTGAAATGGAATTCTTGGTTTCCAGGGTCTTTATGGGTAAACTGTCTTCTGTGTCTTTATGCTTCCTTTATGCTTTAGCCATGGCATTCAGTCATCTTCTGCATATTCCTAAGTCACCCTTTCACTGATGCCAGTGCGAAACTTGTATACTCTGAAGGGAGTTTTTTTTTTTAAATAAGAAGTAATTTACTATTAGGTTCCTTCTGGAAAAAAAAATGATTAAAAAATTGTTTAGCCTATTTTAGCTTTTCTAAAGAAGAGGCTTCTCTGAGAGGGAAATTTTCTTCTGATCAGGAATAATCTTATTATTTGGTCAGCCCTTGGTTTTGCATTCTATTCATCACTTGCTGTTTGGTTCTGCCATTATTATGACTAGTGTGAAAGAATGCTTTGCTTTTCCGTTGAAACTCTAGGGTGATTTGGCCACTCTTATCTTTTGAAGTCTCTTCCTTCCTGTATGAACCTCTGCACCAGATGCTGCTTCACGCTGTGATACATAAAGCTCATATCAATGTATTATTCAAGTGGCAGAAAAACCAGAAGGGGGATTCACTGGGGAAATGCTTTCAGAGAGCAGCCACTGAGCAAGTTCTTATAACAAGTTGCATTTGTGTAGCCATTCAGAGTGTTCCAAGTGCTTTCCCTTACGTTGCTGTCTAATTTCTCCCTCATCACAACTTTATGGTGTAGAAAAGGCAGGTTTCCCCTCTCTCCCACCCGCATTTTAAACAAGAAACCGAGGTGCTTAGAGGGCATGTGATTTACCTAAGGTCTAATAGCTAAAAAAGCGATAGAACCCCGTCCAGGCCTGTGGAGTAGTCTGCCTCCTGCCACCATCAGTTTTTGTCCCTGCATGCCCATTTTCTGCCTTACTAAGTGCCTTCAGTAAAAGCACTGATCAGCAGAAAACTTTGGATAGGAAATCGAGCAACTAACAAACACTTACTTAAGTGCCTGCTGTGTGTTAGGCATTGGGCTACTCACTGAGGATATAAAGACACCCCCTCCCCCCCCCAAATTTAAATTCGCTTATGATGAAAGCTGAGTTTAGCAACTCATAGGCCTTTTATTTTTTATAGAAATCATACCGATGAAACTTGGATTTTTCATGTTAAGTAGTAGAATGAGAATCGAGGAATTCTGGTCATTCACCGTTATAATCATTCCCACTTAAACTTAACCTGGATTTTAAAACTCCACTCTAGTGCATAGCTTTTCCTGCCTCAGTGCTGTCTCTGGCAGAGGGTGCAATGTGGTCACTAGAGTGTTCAGGAGAATGGAGGCATAAGGGATAGCCTTATTAACAAGGCTGCTGAGTTCCTATACTCATATCTGTTCAGCCCTAGTGGGTTTTATTCCAGGGTTCTGGAGCTGGTCTAGTTTCACTGATATTACCTCCCCTGGCTTTATACTAATCCCCCAAATTGGACTGAGAAGTGGAAAAATGCTGTTTCCTCTTAGTTTAATGAAGGCAAGGCGCTTTCAGGATCACATAATCTTTCAGAAGAGTCCTCTGAATCCACTTAGTCCAACTTGTATCTGGAAAAAAAAATCTGTTTTTAAAAAGTTCTTTGACAAGTGGCAATCTGATGTTTATTTAAAGATGTTTAGTGAGAGGGGACCGTTTTAGAATATCAGAGATACTTTTTTATATTCAGTGGGAGTGATGGACAAAATTCCCACTGAGCAAAAGGGGTGGGGGTTTCATTACAGGGTATGAGTGAGCAGGAAAATGTGTACACTGGGCCAAGGCCACATACTGCCTTGAAGAGTTGCCATGGTGCTGGTGAAGACTTTACCCCAAAAGAGTGGGAAAGTTTCTAGTTGCCCTATGTACACTTTTAGAAGTGGAATGCCATGTTGTTCCTGATAGCTCACATGGGAAGGGGTGGACAATGGCAGTGGAAGACCAGAAAAGGTTTTTCTTTTGAGCATCAGCAGTTCAGACACCTGGAAATGTGGGCAGACTAGGGTTTTTACTCTGTCCTCCCATTAGACATACTTCCTTTGGAATCTGTAGAAGATCTTGCATTTTGGGTCTGATGTACTTAAAATCCAGGCTTAAAAAAAATCCAGGGGCTGACAGAATAATAGGGTACTCATTAAATAAGACTGTATGAAAGTACTTTGAAAAGTATAAAATGTTAACTAAATGTAAGGTAGTGTTTTATTCTGACCCATCTTGTGTAGAGGTCACCCGGATGAACCTTGCTTCCTTTCAACAGAAAATATATGTGTTTAGGAAGAGGTACAGACATTTGTGATTACATGTGATTGCATTAACCCTGTTAACATTATGGAACACAAAATAGGAGAGCTGACTTCTCCTTTGTCACTCCTTAAGGCTTCTTAGCCATTTTTGTGTCACTTTGGTGACCTTTGGTGAACTCTGTGGACCCTTTCTAAGAATATTTTTACATGCATGAAATAAAATACTTAGGATTACAAAAGGAACCAGTTATTTTGAAATGTAGTTACAAAAATATATTTTTTAAAAAACTGAAGTCACAGGCCCCCTGAAAACTATCCACAGACCCTTTGTTAAGAACCCCTGCAGTAAAATATATGTGGGGCGGTTTGATACCAGATGTGTGCGGTGGCTGGGTAGAAGACAGAAGGGTAGCCAAGATTTGGATGAGAGATAGAAGACAACAGATCCAACAACATGGTGCAGAAGTGTGAAAGAGGTAAGTGACAGGAAGTTGAAGGAGATGGTGGAATCTAGAGAGCAACAAGATTGGGCTCCTGATTATATTAGTTCAGGTCCGGGTTAGGAAAACTGCTGTGCCCCGCCCCCCCCCAACAGCTATTGAGCTTTGAGCTTGTGTTTGAAGCTCTGCTGCAAATGGGGGATAAGCACAAAGACAGAACGATCTTCTGTTTTTATCCCTGTAACATAAAGTGCTGAATGCTCAGCCCATGGCAAAATTCTAGGCAGGATCATTATTAGACTTATAGAATTTTATTAGTGAAGGCACTTTGTAGATGGGTGATCTGTGGGGCAGCTAGGCGGCACAGTGGATAGAGTGCCAGGCCTGGAGTCAGGAAGATTCATCTTCCTGAGTTCAGATCTAGTTTCAGACACTTCCTAGCTGTGTGACCCTGGGCAAGTCACTTCACCCTGTTTGCCTCAGTTTCCTCATCTATAAAATGAGCTGGAGAAGGAAATGGTGAACCACTCCAGTATCTTTGCCAAGAAAACCCCAAATGAGGTCATGAAGAATTGGACACAACTGAACATAGATGGGTAGTCAGTCCACTTTGGGATTGTACAGGGTAAAGGGACTGTTGAAGGAAGTAGACAGGATTGAGCAGGAGAGTTGCCATAGGTATAGCCAACAAAAAGGGGGATGCTGTTTTTTATTTGTTTGTTTGTGAGGCAATTGGGGTTAAATGACTTGCCCAGGGTCACACAGCTAGTACAGATGCTGTTTTTGAGGGGTGAAAGGAGTGTATTAGAAGCAAGCTCCCTTTGGTATCCAGTAAAGATATCTAGTAAGAGACCTGCTTGGAAGAAAAATGACTAAAGGTTTAGGCCAGGGGTAGGGAACCTATGGCCTTCCAGGTCCTTGGGTAGGGCCTTTTGACTGAGTCTAAGTTTTACAGAATAAAGCATTTTATTAAGGGGATTTATTCTGTGAAGTTTGGATTCAAAGGGCCACACTTGAGGACCTAGAGGGCCACACATAGCCTTGAGACCATAGGTTCCCCACCCCTGGTCTAGGCAAAGCATCACTTTGTTGAGGCTTTTTTTTTGGGGGGGGGGGCGTGAGGATAATTAGTGTTTCTTGGCAGCTATTGTACAAATTGAGTTTATGTGAAGAACAGATGTTAAAAAGGATAGTCTTCCCCTATCCACTGTGAACTTCTTTAAATTGAGCTCTGCCAGTAACAAGGCCTGAGGAGCAAGGTGCTATGTTCCCCACAGCTGCTGCTGATTACTCAAGGTGTGTGTTTATAACACAATTCTGCCTATGTACATTGATTCCAGGCACTCCAGAATAATGATAGGTGGGCCTTCTGTTTTTGATAAATGTCCTTGGGTTAGGGTTAGTCCTTTGTTTTATGGTTGTATGAGTATATTCTTTTCCCTGTGATAACTCCTTTCTGCATGATGATATTGTCTTATCATTGGTTTAGTTTGTTCTTGAATCTGTTTCCCTGATTTCTTTCAGTTTGCCCTTTAGGAATTTTAAAAAAATCTTCTTTTTAGTTTATGGAATAAAACGAGCATTTCCATCACATTTCCAACTGCAAATCTATTATATACAACTTGCTATTTCTTTTAAATATATAATAAAGTTATCATGTAAATTTCTTTTTTTTTCCTTCTTTTTTTCTTCCCTCTTGCCCTCCCCCCAGTTCTCCCTCTTAGCATCTTTCTTAGAAACTTTTTCTTACGCTGATTCTATCCCTGGATTGCATCTAAGGGGAGGAAGGAACAAAACAAAACTAAACCTTATATACCTTTCTGGTTAGGGGCATCCTCTCAGTGTGGGGCAGTGAAAAGAGCACTACTCAGGAGTCAGAAAACCTGGGTTCAGACTCTGCCTCTAATGGTTATTACCTCTGTGGCCTTAAGCAATATCCTCTTGGATCTCCATCCTCTTCTGTGTAAAATGATGAGATTGGGTTTGATGGTCTTTGAGGTTCCTTCCATCTCTAGAGCTGGCATCCTATACATATCTGCTTAATGGAGGGCTTGTTGAGTACCCTCTTACCGAAATAGAAAATGCATGAAACTCTGACTTAAGCCCCTGTATGAGAAGTGGGGTGTGTGTGTGTGGTAGGGGAATAGAGTTTTGGAGAACCCAAGTGCTGATAAAATGAGGAGAAATATGAATTGATGCATCAGTTCAATTTCCCTGTTATCCTCATGGTTTGGAAACAGCCACTGAGGCAGCTAGCTGGTACAGTGTATAGAGAGCTGGGCCTGGGTAAGTGACTTTGTGCCTCAGTTTCCCCATCTGTAAAATGGGATAATAAGAAGACCTACAACTCAGGGTTTTTTACAGTAGAAAATATTTGTAAAGGATCCGATGAGATAATACTTGTAAAGAGCCTAGCACAAGGCCTGGCACATAGTGGACACTTATGCTGCTTCTCTTCCCCCCAAAAGCATTCTGCGGGCCATAAAGACTAACTATTATTATTATGTTTTTGGTTTTGGTTAGGAAGGTTTATTGAGATGAAGGCCTGCCGTTTTGCTCCTTGGGATATACAGGCATTAGGAGCCAGCATGTTGATACTGGTTTCTCGATGTCGTAGGCATGTTGCCGAAGAGAAGGGATAAGTGATGGGTGATGTGAGCTCAGTGTTTTGGGGGTCAGTGCCCTATATTCTTATTCCTCTCTGGATTCTTATAACTCTCAAAAGCAAAACATATGATATCATCTTCAAAATGGCACTGCTGCACCATGATGATAGATGGCTTAGAAATAATTCTCATGAGCATTATTTGCTTTTAGGGAGACAAGTCATCCCACCTGCTTCCTGGATGCTTGCAGGGGACATATGTAGTCATTTAATATTTTCTTTGTGACATATGTCTCAGTCATTTTCTTTCCTCCTGCTGGAAAATCTGTGAGTACTCAAAAACTTGGGCTCCCTTCACAGCTATAGTTTTGCCTTCTGCTGGAGTGAGCATAATTTGGTGTTAACCTGCAACATCTGCCAGTAAATGCTCTACTTTTTTTAGTTTAGGGCCAGAGGCAAAAATATGGGATGATAGTCGACCTCTTTCCTGTTCTATAATTCTTCCATGTGTAAGGAAAAGGCAGCAAGAAACAGACTGATGGGAAAGTCTGGTTATTTCTCTGGGGCAGGATCTGTCATCAATCAGGAGCCTCAGATCCCATTGCAACAACATCATGTTTGTTTATTTTGTTTATTTTTAAATGCTGAGCCTGGTGGGGCTCAGCAGAGCTGTTCTGACTTTATTTCTTCACTAGCAAGATCCTGGTAATATAGTTTGAATCCCTCTCAGTACTATGGTATGGCGAGTCAATTTGTACATTGCATCTGGGTTCAGGTCCCGTCTCTGATACTCCCTGTGTGACCTACGGCGAAGCACTTAACCACCCTGGGCCTGACTTTCATCACGTATAAAGTGAGAGTGTTGGACTCGATAGATGGCCTCCGAGGCCCCTTCCATCTCTATATGTATGCTCTAATGAATTCTACCCTCAAGTTACACATGACCGAAGAACAGAGTTACTCATATATGATTTGTTACCTAGTGCCCCATTTATAGTAGAAAGGAAGCCTATGTTTAAAATTGTTTATCTCTTTCAACTGAATATTTTTTTTTACACATAAGAAAACTGACCAAGAGAGGGGAGAAGTAACTTGGTCATACACCATGTTAAGTATAAAGGAGTTGAGATTTTAACTAAAGTTCTTGAAATGGAAATCCAGGGCTCTTAATACCTGCTATCATCTACTGCTGTCATCAAGAAGAGTAACAGGATGATCTCAATGTCAAAGAATAAAGATTTCCCAAAGGCCTGGGTTTTGTTTATTCTTACCCTGTTCCAGAAGGGATCATTGACTTGGGGAGAAAAGGAAGCCCATTCTTTCTGTGCGTTGGTCTCTGAATCAGGTCCCTTTTGGCTTCATCAAATTCTTGTTGAATTTTTTTCTGAGTACATCCATCTGTTTTGGGGAACAGAGACCATCAGAGCATGGAAGTAGGGTTTAGTGAATATTCTGCTAGTTGTGACTATAATCCCTATAGACTGTCACTAATAATTGAGATTAATTTGGTCTGATATTCCCACCATATTCCATATTCAAGCCAGAATGGTACCAGATACTCTTTGCCCTCTTAAATATATCCACTTCCTTAAGTTCATCGAATAATCATTGTATACTTGTGCTGCTCAGTTATAAAGGACTTCTGTATTTGTTGCACCAGCCTAGGTATTACACAGATTTGAATAGACACAGGTCCTATCTCTACTTGCAGACTCTCTTAAAAGCAGGCTTCGTTGACACAGAAAGATAAACAAAGAGCATAAAACACATGGAGAAGACTTAGAAGCTCATTATGCAGTGAGTTGTGGGGGAGGAGAGGTGTATAGGATTGGGGTTGGGGTTGGGACAGCATCATCATTTAAAGTCCATGAAGCCTTCCCAGACTCGGAGTATATGAAACGGTCCTTTGCTTCTTGTTCCTATTGTTGAATCATTTCAGTCATGTCTGTCTCTCCATGAGTGCCTTTGGGATTTTCGTGGCCAAGATACTGGACTAGTTTGCCATTTTCCTTCTCCAGCTTATTTGACAGATGAGGAAGCTGAGTCAAACAGGGCGAAGTGACTTGCCTAAGGTCACACAGCTAGCAAGTGTCAGAGGCCAGAGTTGAACTCAGGAAGATGAGTCTTACTGACTTCAGGCCCAGAGCTCTATCTCCTGGTCCTTTGCATGAGGGAACAAAAGGGGAAGCGAAGGAACTTATTCGAGTTTCAAACAGAGGTAGAGATGAGCATGTGAGATGACGTGTCATTGTGGGGGAAGACATTAGGAGAGGCTTGAAGCTGTGGAGGCAGCTAGGGACGTTGATGGGGAAAAGTGGTGACAGTGCAAGAAGGCCCTTGGATTAGAGAGTATGATGGAAGGTGCTAAAGAAGCCTAAGGCCCTGGAAAGGGAAATGACTTGGTCGTACATGGAGGAGAATTTGGAGACCCTATATGTAGGGGAATGGTTCTAGTGGATAAGAGGCATGAGAGGTGTGGAGATGAATGAGAAATGAACCAGAGTTATGAAGATACTTAGTGTAATGGAAGGCTCAAAGGGTAACAATGTGGGGATCACTTGGATGTAATTAATGAAGTGAAAATGAGTTAGATCACAGAAAAGCCTTTTCTTTTTGGGGAGGCAATCAGGGTTAAGTGACTTGCTCAAGGTCATATAGCTAGTAAGTATCTGAGGTCATATTTGAACTCAGATCCTTCTGATTCTAGGGCCAGCACTCTATCTACCTTGCCACCTGGCCGCCCCACTCAAGAGCTTTTTCTTTAAGGTGAAGGGGTGTTCACCGATTGGGTAAGATGACAGAAATATCTGTATAAAGAAAGATTGTTAGGAATAAACTATTTGACTGGATGGCTCCAAATTTAGTGTTCTTTCCTGTCTGTTAATTACAAAGTAGATTTCCAGCAGAATAATGTAGTTCTTTCTGAAATTTTGTTAGAAGTCATATTTCATGTTGTCAAATTTCACATTGTCATGTTTCCTGGGATGTTTTCTCATTGCCTGTTAACTTCTTCCCCATCAGTTGAGACCCTTTCAAATGCCACCTCCTCCATGAAGCCTCCCATAATTCTCCCTGGTCATAAATAAATGATTTCCTCCCACCCTTAGAAGAGTTTGTCTTTGCACCTCTCTAAGGCACATGACTATGCTATTCAGTTTCCTGTATTTGTGGCTTATCCCCCAGTAGCCTAGAAGTTCGTTTGGGGCAGACTTCTCTTATTTAAACTGGGCGTCTCCTGCAATGCTTCATACTGTGTTCTGTATAAATTGTGTTTGATCTATGCTGTGGGGGCCATGTTAGGAAATAGCCAGATGTGTCCTATGAGTAGCCAGGATTAACAGATTTATCTATATTATCATGATTTATCTATAGACATAGATTTCCTGTCTCTTTTCATTCTATCTCCAGATAAAGTTATTTTTTTTTTAATGCCTGGAACTCAGTAGGTGCTTAAAAGATAATTATTGTTTGATTGTTAAATGAGTGAATGAAAAAGCCTTTTTTAAGCACTTACCAGGTGTAATGTACTGTACTAAGTGCAGAGGATACACAAGTGGGAATAGCCCTTGTTCTCAAGCAATTCCCACTCTAATGGGAGAAATAATAATTTTATCTGTATCTCTGTCTGTCTGTCTACCTCAAATTTCAGCTCCAAGTCACACAAAAGGGCTTCATGGTCCTTAGGGTGTAGTAGCAAAGCAGATGAACCTCTTCTTTAATGACATTTTTACCAATACAATCTTATCAGGTTCTGATGTTGAACCGTTTGACAGTGCCACAGACTTTGGTGGTGAGAACTTCCTCTTTTGATCTCCCGGAGCTGTGGCTGCAGCAGCTGCAGGAGCAGTGTCAAGGCCACATCTCCTTGGGGGTTGCTTCCCAGAATGATGCTTGTGGGGGATGGGTAAAAGCAGGACAAGTGGTCTTCCATTCCAAGGTGCTTCCATTTCAAGGAGTCTTGGGCTTCCCTGCCCATTAGAGGAGCTCCCACAATAATCCTGTAAGGGTGCTAGCATAGATATCATCATTCTTTATTCCTCATTTTACCAAAGAGGAAACTGAGGTTCAAAGAGAGGGAGATTGACGTGCTCAAAGTTAGGCAGTTGGCTAGTGTCAGAGGAGAGATTTGAACCTGGCTCCAAATTCATTACCTAGTTCACTATTCCAATAATGCGGCATGCTAGGAGGTGCAGTGGATAGAGGGCTGGACCCGGAGTCAGGAAAACTTGAGACCAAATCCTTCCTCAGACACTTTGTGTGACCCTTAGCTTCCTCATCTGTAAAATGGGTTGGTAAGAACAGTGCCAGTCTCCCAAGCCTAGTGTGAAGATCAAATGAAGTGAGGTCTGTGCTTTGCAAACTTTAAAGCGCTCTATAAATGTTAGACATTAGTATTGCTATTATTATGGTTCTTATTAGGAGGAAGAGAATGATGTTGTCTTCTTTGTGGTCCTGGGCCTCAGTCTCTGCCTGCTCAGGCAAACAGAGCAGAGGGTGGTAAAAGTATTATTTCGCACTCCCTTTTTAATGAATAGGACTCTCTGTTGACAGGAAATCCATTATGAGCTTGTCTTTAGCTTCTACACTTAATGAAAGACTTAATGATTGACTACCTAAAAGTTGTTTCTCTACATTTAGAATCAGTGGGGCTATGGTAAAACATCTCCACACTACTTAATTAAAGAAAAATATCAGAGGAAAAAAAAACCATAAACATATAAAAGAAGGAAGCAGAGCCGGTACCTACATTTTTATACCTGCGATTAAAAACAAAGACGCTGCTGTTATCCTACCCAGTTACACATCCAAAAAAAAAAAAATTCATTCACTGAAAGATCAGAGTTGAGCTATTCATCTGTGTGCAGCTGCAGAAACAATAGAAAATGCGATTTTTAATTTTGCCAAGCAGCCTTGTCTAAATAAAATTAATATGTAGTGGCCTTGGCTGAAAGCTTAGGTGTAAAGGCAACCTGCTGCCTGCATTCATTTCAAGGGGGGATGAAGGATCTCAGAGTCAGTTTAATAACTTGGCATGGGGAGGGGGGGATGGGGTGATGATTATGTATGAACTCTAATAATGCTGTTTTCCCCATAGCCATCTGTGACCCTGAGTAAGTGACCCACCTCTCTGAGGTGCCCTCAGTTCCCCAATCTGTAACATGGGAATTATAATACCTATCCAATTCACAGGGCTGTTTTAAGGACCCAGCGGGATAATATATATGGAAATGTTTTGAAAATCATAAATCACTATATAAAGTATTTTAATGATTTGGCACACACTTTAATGACACTCATCGTAGTAAATACTTTTAGTCTCAGCAACAGCTGTGCATTTTAGGCTTCTCAAGTTAATTAAAGAGTTGGAGAATGTGTGCTTTCAGCTGCTTTCTGTTAGTCCTGGTTGTATATTTATTAAAAAATTCAGGTGGAAGCGGCCAGGCCAGGTCAGAGTCAATCAACAATCATTTATTAAGTGCTCTCTGTGTGCCAGGCACTGTGCTGTGTGCTAGGGATCCCGTGAAAGGCAAAACCAGTCCCTGCCCTGAGGCACTCACCTTCTAATAGAGAGACCAATAAGTCTCTCAATAAGTAGGTAACAGATAATATAGAGTAGATGGAAGGTACTTTCAAAGAGGAAAGTACTGGCAGCCTGAGGGGATCTAGAAAGGACTCCTGCCAAAGGTGGGATTTGAGGAAAAGAGGGAAGAAAATCTGGACAGAACCCAGAAGTGGAATCCTTGCTGCTATTCTGTTCTACTGTTTGTCCTTTGTTGCTTTTTAGCTATCAGTAGGAATCTTTCTATTAGGTAAAGGTGTCCTCTGCTATATGATTAGTAGGCAGTATAGAAGTTAGAGCGGTGGGCCTGTACTCCAGAAGACCTGAGTTCAAATCAGGCCTCAAACACTTACCAGCTGTGTGACCCTGGACAAGTCACTTAATCCTGTTTGCCTCAGTTCCTCATCTGCAAAATGAGCTGGAGAGGGAAATGGCAAACCACTTGAGTATCTTTGCCAAGAAAACTCTTGGGGTTACCAAGAGTCAGACGTGACTGAAAAACCAATGAACCAAGCCATCTGATTAGTAGAATAGGAGATTGGGGTTTTTTTGTATCTGGGAATAAAGAGATTCATAATTAATTCTATCCTTTCAATGGGAAATATCAACAAAAGAGATACTATTTAGTGGTGGCAGCAAATCCAGAATATCAGAACAGAAAAAATACTGGCTTTGGAGTCAGGCCTTGGGTTCAAATCCTGACTCTGCCACTTAATATCTATGTAGCATAGGGCAGGTCGCTTCATCTTGTTAGATTTCAGCTTCTCTATTTGTAAAATGAGCATGTTGGAGTGGATGACTCCTCTGACTCTGAACTGATGATCCAATGATTATAGATTAAGTTTATTGTCAGTGAATCAGTTAACAAGCATTTATTAAGCACTTAATTATGTGTCAGGCATTGTGCTAAGTGCTGGGGATGTAAAAAAAGACAAAAGACAGTGTCTGGCCTCAAGGAGCTCATAATCTAATGGAGAGACTAGCAAATGAATATGTGCAACCAAAAAATATATATAAGATAAATAGGATGTAATTAGCAGAGGGAAGGCAGTAAAATTAAAAGGGTTATTGTTGGTCCTTCCTTCTTGAAGAGGACCATGACATCAGGAAGGTGATGCCATGACTTGCAAGTGAATTAGATTTAAGTGAGGGAGGGCTGTGCAGAGTGCCCAGCCTCACTTTTTCCTCCAGAGCCATCTGGGTCCAGTGGCCAGATATGGGCCAGGATGACTGGAGATGGCTCCAAAAGGGGTTTGGAAAGGGCTTCCTACAGAAAGTGAGATTTTAGCTGGAACATGAAGTAGGTCAGGGTACTCAGATTGTGGCAATGAGGAGGGAGAACATTCTTGGTGTGGGGAACAGCCAGAGAAAACGTCCAGTACTGAGAGATCTTAGTGGAAAAACCAGGAGGCCAATGTCACTGGATAGACGATTTTGTGGAGGAGTATAAGGTTCAAGAAGACTAGAAAGGTGGGGGAGGGGTGAGGGCCGAGATTATGAAGGACTTTGAACGCCAGAGATTTTGTATGTCATCCTGGAAATTAGAGTTTATTTCATATGGGGGTGATATGGTTGAACCTGCGTTTTAAGAAAATCACTTTGATGGTTGAATGGTAGATGAACTGGATCGGGGAAGCACTTGATGCAGGCAGACCCACCAGCAAACCATTGCAATACATTTATCCCTTCTACATCACAACTCTCCCCATCACAGTTTCAATATATCATGGGACAGCATAAGAAATTACATGGGAATATTTTGGGAGTTTTGCAGAAGCTTCTAACGACATGGGAAGGCCAGCAGATGACACAGAAAAATTTTAAAAACTCAGAAATGCATAACATGCACGTATGGTATCATATAATATCCACATATGTTATGTATTAATACCATAATTCAGACTTCTTCTCTGGTATGAAGAAAGAGCCAAAATTTTGATGTGGATTTTCCAGATCACATGGGCATGCGCCCCTAACTCTGTCGATGTGGAAGGGATAACTGTAGTATGGGCATGAGGTGACAAGGTCCAGCACCAGGGTGGTGGCAGTGTCAGAGAAGAGAATTTGAGGGGCCTGTTTGAGAGGTGTTGCAAAGGTGAAATTGACAGACTTTGACCACAGATTGGGTAGTGGGGAAGGTTGAGAGATAGTGAGGAATCACTTGGATTGACACTTAGGTTTTGAGCCTGGGGGATGAGAGGATATGGTGCCCTTGACAGGAACAGGGAAATTTGGAAGTGGGGAGAGATATCTGAAAGGCAGTTGAAGATGTGAGACTGGAGGTCATCTGCAGAGAGGTCGTGGTTGAAGATGTTGGCAATGAATGGGAATGCCAAAAGAGATGATGTGAGCCAAGGACAGACATTCAGGCTCACTCCCAGATAAATAAGAAGATGGAGTAGGGTAGTCGGAATGGAAGGCAGAGAATCAGGAGAGTGCGCCAACTTTAGAAAGGTGCCAACTCTCTAAGGTACCAACCTTAGAAAGAGGGAGGAGAATTTACCAAGTAGGAGAGGGTGGCCAATATTCATATATTTCAGAGACATGAAGGAGAATGATGACTGGAAGAAGGCGATTTGATCAGGCAATCAGGAAATCTTTAATGATCTTTGAGCCATTTCAGTAACATTGGGCAGAAGCCAGAATGCAATGGGTTAATGAAAGGAAGGAAGAGAGGACTATCCTGTAGATGGCCTTTTCCGGAAGGTTATCAATGGGTGGAGGAGAGAGGTGGGATGACCTCCGATTCACATAAGGTTTGTTTTGATGGAGACCTACAGGATATACCTCTGTTTGCTCTCTAAAGCTTATTTTGCATTTTCTCCTTCAACTCCAGGATCAAAAATGTAGAGGTAGAAGGGCCCTTATATGTTGTCTATTCAACTGCCCCCACCCCCACTTTACAGATGAGGAAAACTGAGGCCCAGAGAGATTAACCAGGATTTGAAATCCAGCATTCTTTGTGCCACATGACACAGTCTTGTGGTAGACCCCAGGGGCCTTCTGAGCAGAGATGGAGAGATTCAGGGTAGGTGGCATTAAAATAGGAATCCTGCTCCAACACCAGACATGAGAATACATAAGACCTGACTCTACTTTTGCTCCCCTAACCCAGATTCTGTAGGCTGCACAACTCTCACAACAGGGAGTGTGTGAACTGTCTAGCTTCTCCCTGACCCTTAGATGCATTCAGAGATAGATATGGTGTTGGAGATTTCACTGAGATTTTTTTTGGATTCTTTTTGACTTGGCCAACTTGGTGTTGAATTCTTTCTGGAATCCAAAGAAATCAGTAAACCCCTTCCCTAGTATGACTCCTTTTTAAAGTTGGAAGAAAAAACCCAACCCCCACAGAGCAGTAGACACACTACTTAGTTATTATTTATTGATTTAAAAATTACACTATAACAAAAACACCTGATTATTCACAATGCTTTGATGTGACTTCATATTTTTATTAATCACAATAGCATCTGTATATAATTGAAATATAGTTATGCATATGTATGCATATGAAAGATTTATTATTCAGGGTATGGAAGGTATGTTTTGCCTTATTGTTGTTCAGTCATTTCAGTTGTGTCTGACTCTTGCTGATCCCATTTGGGGTTCTCTTGGCAAAGATCCCGGAGTAGTTTGCCATTTCCTTCTCCTGATCATTTTACAGATGAGGAAACCGAAGGCAAACAGGGTGAAGTGACTTGCCCCAGGTCACAGAGCTAGTGAGTGTCTGAGGCCAGATTTGAACTCAGAAAAATGAGTCTTCCTGACTCTGGTACTCTATCCACTGCACCACCTAACTGCCCTTTTGTTTCATTATCTCAGGTGAGTTAATAAGATATCACAAAATTCATGCCGTACATTTTGTTGGAATTAAAGCAGCAAAAAATAACGATACTTCTGAAGATTCATGAACCCCGTATGAGAACTCTGAGGCCTCCCTCAGGGTCTCTCTGGCCCACAGTTTTGGAACCACTGGCTCAGAGTATTTCGAAGGATAGCCTCTCATTGAAAACCTTAAAGTATCATGAATGTCCAGAGTAAAATAAACCCGCTAACTCCAAATTTACTGATTCATTTTTGAGCCTGTGACCCATTTGAGAATTTTTTTTTCCCCTTCCATCTCAGATTATGTTCTGGGAGTTCCTGAAGTAATGCAACGCAACAGCCTATAGTTCATCAGACTTTAAAAATAATCATAGCTAGCAGTTATATAATGCTTTACGGTTTGCAAAATGCACTTTGCCTAAGTTGTCTCATTTGTTCCTCACAGCATGTTTGCCAGATGGGTGCTGTTGTTATTCTCATTTTCTAGAAATTTCTTCAAAGAGAGAGAAACAGAGTTTGAGAGAAGTGAAAAGTTTTGCCTGGGATCCTACAGCTTGTTAAGTGTCTGGAATGGGATTCAAACTCGGATCTTCCTGACTCCAGGTCCTGTAGACTCTCCTGTTCCACTTAACTGCTCCAAAAAACAAACCAGACATTCTACTTATTTACCACAATGGCAGGTTATAATGGTGCATTATGTAAAGGGACCTCTCAAACATAACACCTTCCCCCATTGAATTGGCCTTTTCTTGAAGACCTTAGTGAGGGAGAATGTATTCTCCTGTACAAACGCTTCTACTTTTGTATAGACTTAGGAAGTTTTCCTTTAAATTTGGCCCTTCTATAAATTCTACCCATTGCTCCTAAGTTTGCCCTCTTGGGCTAAGAATTCTAATCTCTATTTCATATGCCTTATCTTGTACACCTCCAGTCATTGCTTCTCTTGGCTAAGCCCTGTCCCTAAAAAACAGTCCTGATTTCATACGAGCTTGAGACCCCATTCACCCTCCCCTGGAAATGCTTTGAATGCCCAAAGCTGAGCACAGTACTCTTAATTTGGTCTGACTAGGGCCAAGGCTTGGAGGACTATCACCTTCTTCATTCTGGAACTATTAATTCCTCTTGAGATTGTGCGTTCACTTAACAGCTCTCCCACACCCCCATTTCAAATGAATGGCTAACTATTCATGCTTTTCCCTTATGTGAAGAGGATGTTTTTGAACCCATGTGTAAGACTTTACATTTTTAACACCTCTATTTAACCACCATCTTTAACACCTCTAACACGCCCAATGTTCTCACACATCTAAGTCTCTAGTTACCCAACACATTAGCTATTCCTGATAACTTGAGTCATCTGCAAATACAATAAACATACTTTCTTTTGGGAAGGTTGGGGGTGCAGTTAGATGGCTCAGTAGATAGGGCACTGGGCCTGAATTCAGGAAGAGCTGAGTACAAATCCAGTCTCAGACTGAATAGCTGTGTGACCCTGGGCAAATCACTAAACTTCTGTTTGCCTTAATCACTGGAGAAGAAAATGGCCAACCACTCCAGCATCTTTGCCAAGAAAATCTCATGGACACTAAGGTCCCATGGGGTTACAAAGAGTCAGATATGACTAAACAACTGAACAACAAAATCCATCCAGAGCAGTGATTTAAGTCCTGGCTATGCCACTTACTGCTTGTGAGACCTTGAGTAAGTCACAAATTCTGGGCCTTAGCTGCCTCATCAATAAAACGAGTGGATTAGATTAGATTGGGATTCTTAATTTTTTTTTTGGTGGGGTGTCATGGCCTTTTTGGCAGTCTTGTAAACCTTTTAATCTTTTCTCAGAATAATGTTTTTTAAAGGCATAAAATATATAGGATTGCAAAAAAAAAATCCCCAATTATACTGAGATACAGTTAACTATATATGATATATATTTATATGTAGATGCAATATATTATACATAATATAATAATAAAAACAGATGTGTATCTATCTATTTTTAAAGTTAAAAATTTTCATGGACTCCAGGTTAAGAACCTTTAACCTAGAGGCAACTTGGAGATAGCAGCTACTTGGACTTGGACTTGGAGTAAGGAAAACATTAGTTCAAATCCCTCCTCCAATACAGGCTGAGTGATGCTGGTCAAGTCACTTAACCATTTATCTGCCTCAGTTTCTCTGTCAGTAAATTGAGAAGAATAATATCTCTTACCTCCCAAGGTTGTAGTAGAGATAGAATGAGATAATATTTGTAAAGCATGTTACAAATCTTAAATTGCTAATTGTGAACTATTACTATTAAGATAATAACTTTTCCTTATTTTAGTAAATAGGATTTAGTATTTAGATTAACATACTTCTGTACTAATATGGCATGCTTTCAGTTTTTTTTTTTTTATGGGGTATCTAGAGTTCTTTGTTCCTATGAGAAGGAACCTTCCGGTATAATTCTGTGGTAAACACTGTCTGTTCTTAATTTAGGCAGAATTTATTCTTGAATTATATAGAGGGGCAGGTTGGTTTAAGTGTATATGACTCAACATGAAAAGCCAGCAAAATATAAGTATATGTGAATACTTAAATATGTCTAAACACTTGTTTCGTGATAATAAGTTGATTCATAACTTCTATTTTTAAGTTTTTCTTTTTGCTGGAAATGTATCTGTGACACATAGATAGGAGTTCCAGCAGTCCTCTTGATAAGCTTTAAACAAGGAAGGAAGATAAAATTCATGAACAAACCTTGTAAAGGAAACCAGCTGTTTACCCATCCTTTGAAAGATGGTTGCTAGATTCATCCCCATAGACCTCTCTTTCCTTGACCTTAAAAAGGGGAAACAGAAAGAAATTATTTTTAAATGAAAATAAAAAACCCAGAATTTTTCTCCCATTTTATTTACTTAAAATGGAAATGAATATTAATGTAGTCTTCAATCCATTTTATATAGTTGAAGATTTTGTTTTGATTTATGGAAGTGAGACAAAAGTTGTCAGAAACCTGACTGGTGCCTCACTATCATCATCACTACCCTCTTCTCTTTTTAAAAAAAAATCTAACTTCTGCATTATAATAGGTAATTCAATTTTGTATATGCAGTATGTTCATTTTAATGTACAATTAAAAAAAACCCCGTGGGGGGGTAGATCTTTCAGAATTATTAAACTGTATAAAAATGAAGTTGGTAATGCTTTTTTTTTTTAACACTTTATATTGTAATACTTCTGAGTAGCCTTGATGCTCAATATTCACATCTTTCTCTGATCCTTTGCTTTTAAGTCAAGCCACAGCAAATAAATTTTTTTTTATCTTATTATGGTAGCCTTGGCAAAAATTGAGACTGGGCTAATCTAAGACCCTCATTATGCCTTAATAGTAGATTTCATTTAAAATTAATTGGGAATAATACTTTTGTTACAAAGAAATGAACATAATTGACCATTTTGTGAACAACTTCCCGGGGCTAAAACATTCAAATTTGATATTTCTTTTAGTGGACAGGATAATTGATTTTTTTAATTTTTCCAAATAGCTTTTATTGTTTTCACTTTTTTATATTGCCGGTTCCTAACCCAAATGTCTCCATCCATAACTCCTACTGGCCCTGTCTCATTCTGCACTTGCAGTCCACAATCTCTTCAGAGAAGAGGGATGTGCATTTCATCATCAGCCCTCCTGAGTCACAACGGAGTATGGCGCTGCTCCAAATTCTGATGTCTTTAAGTATCATTTTCCTCTATCATGGTCATCGTGTATACCATTCTTTTACTTCTGCTTCTTTCAACTTGACTTATATCTTAGGTCTTCCCAAGGATTCTTCATATTCGTCAGTTATTTGGTACAGTAATAAATGGAAAGGCTTACTGATGTGATCCAGCTTGATTAGCTGTTTTATGAGCAGCCTGATAATGTTATCATTCCTGTTCCTTTACAAAGTATGTTTGCAAATTTTAATTGGGCACTGATCGTTATTTTCAATTGCCTCTGCGTTTTGCCCAGAAGAGGTAAGCATGACATTTACTGCTTTTCTGCCTTATTATTGCACCCCCTGTCTCCAACACACCCTCCCTCTGATCCCAAGTGTTCTTGTTTTGTGGGGAGTCAGTTCCTATTTTCTATTCTATAAATTGCGTGTGTAGTCCCTTTGGACATGGTGAGTCATGTGTTTGAGATCCTCAAAAACTTGTCAAAGTGGAACAAGCCAACCAATCATGTCAGATCTTCACAAAGGAGCAGAAAGAAGTATGCTCATGATATAGACTGCTTATAGCTAGCTGTTACTATTAGTAGCCTAAAACACTGTAGGGTAGTTAGTGATTGAATAAGCATTCTCTCAATAGCCCGAAAGGTAGTCTATCTACAGAAGTGTTAGGAGCTTAAAAGTGTGTGTGTATTTCATTTAACCTAGTAGATTGTCTATTGTTATCTCTACCAAAAGGTGGATAATTGGGAGAAAGTTGTTGTTTGCCCCATGATAAGGGCTATTCTCAATCCATTCTAATGGATTACTCCATTCTAGGGCTGCTATGTGGCTCAGTGGCTCAGTAAATAGAGCACTGAGCTTGGAGACAGGAAGACTCATGTTCATGAGTTCAGATCCAGCCTCAGGCACTTACTAGCTATGTGACCCTGGGCAAGTCACTTAACCCTGTTCGCCATCTCAATTCTTCATCTGTAAAATGAGCTGGAGAAGAACATGGCAAACCATACCAGTATCTTTGCCAAGAAACCCCAAATGGGGTCACAGGCAAGGATGTGACTGCAGCGATTCAACAACAAGCCCCATTTTAAGACTTTTTAAGGCTACATTTGCACAGAGGTGGTATATCTGTAGAGTTTTGAGAACATTTTTCCCTATACAAAATTTGAAAGCTTTTCGAGTTCACTTTCATAGACTGACCAATATTTGAGATCTAGAAATTTTATGCAGCATTCAGGAATGATGGCTTGGGATCACGATCACTTTACATTGATTTCTATAATATGTACAAACCAAAATTGTTGGAACCAGATAGCTCACAAGCTAAAATAAGACCCATCTAGGTTCCTGGGGTCATGAAGAGTTGAACACAATGGAAACAACTGAACAACAACAGCTCTAAGTTCCTAGTTTCTAAATTCATTTATTCAACAAATATTTCATTATCTATGGCCTGCAGAATACTGTGAAAGATATGGTTGATTACAGAAAGCAGAGGCCTACCTTCAAGCAGCATATAATCTATTAGGGTAGACAAGAAAATTATATAAATAACTATAATGTAAGGTAGAATATGACAAGCACATTAAAGGAGATATTAAGTACTATTTATGGGATTTCAGTACAGTGAGAGAGAGACATTTGGCTGGGGGTGGAGTGGAGGAAGGAATTGGTCGTAGATTCATTAAGGATTTTTATTTGGGGTAGGTCTTGGATGGGTAAGACTCAAGCTTGCAGGGTCTGGGGAAGATGGGTACCACATGCTAGAGGAACAAATCATTTCCAAGTTTTGACAAGGGCTAATTAAATCATTAAATTGTGAGCCCTTTGAGGGTACAGACTGTCTTTTGCTTCTTTTTGTATCCCCAGTGCTTAACTCAATGCCTGGCACATGGTAGGATATGACTAAGAAGGCAGATTCAAAGTAAAAGAGACAGAGAACACAGGAAGCATTTTAAAACAAAGCAAACAAACAAACAAAAACTCTTGGGTCATGGTTGTACTGGTTTGATCATTTTCCCAAGTCCACAACAGGAGACAAGGACAAATAGAGTAAGTTTTCATTTGTGTGCCATATTTAAACATTAGACGTTTTTATTTTGAAACAGAAGTGCGTGCCACATTTGAGTGAACCTGAACTCTGGGAGTGTTGGGCAGGTGGCTCAAGTCAAACATGGGTTTTAAGCAAGACCTGTGGCAAGTGAAAGATGAAATGACCGAGGAAACAAAGGTCTGAGCTCCCAAGCCTATCAAATTATTAAGAATGTGTGCCAATTGCCTAACAAATCAGGACCATCGGCCTTCCTCAGCTTTGGCATACAGGAGGAGACAGATTTTTTTTTGGAGGGGGGAGGAGGTAATCAGGGCTAAGTGACTTGCTCAAGGTCACACAGCTAGTAAGTGTCAAGTATCCAGAGTCGGATTTGAACTCAGGTCCTCCTGACTCCAGGTCTGGTTCTCCATTCACCAGATTTTTTAATACATTAAAAAAAGTCAAATAAGGCCACTTAATGAAAAGAAAACAATAAACCAGGATACAGCAGTAGGTCATCTGATTTTTAATTGCAGGAAAGATTAGGGTCTTTCCAAGTTGGGAGGGAGAGAGTGAACAGAGGCAATTCTCTGAAATCAGAAAATCAGAAAAAGAGATGTCTCTTTCTCCCCAAGAATTGGTATACCACCACAAGAACATGGAAACAGTGACTGATGGATCATCATGGGCCAGTTTTCAGATAAGACCTGTGGGATGCTTGAGATATACAATTGTGAGAAAACTCCTTGCATCAGTCTTAGGATCTGACTGACTTTGTAGTCAGCATGAGCTAGGTTCTTAGTTAAGGGTGTAAGAAGCGGGAAGGTCCAACTTCCCAACCATGCAGGGTTAGGTTCAAACAATGTAATAAAGTCCTCTTACAATTCCCAGAATTGAATAAAGTTTTCTCACAGGACAGAAATTGGACTAAACCTATAATTGAATAGGAAGGGAACTGAGCTAGATCCAGAATTGAGTCACAAAGATGAAGTCAGTGGCTCACTCAATTCCCACCACCACTTGCTGCTCTACTCCTCTTAATTCCCTCAGACCAAGTATATCCCAGGCTATTGAGTTTCTTTGGATATTACATAGAAGATGCCTTTGTTGCCAAGAGAAACGATGGAGCTTTTACAGGGATCCAGCTGTGACATGTGCTTTTGTAATCTGATTACTAGTTCGTGGTTTAATAATTAATGGTTGTTTAGGTACATGCTCAATGTGTCATTCACAGCTCCCAAGGATGTAACCCAGTACATAATTGTTAATAACAAATCCACCTTGCATAGTTTTATCCTCCCTCACAGCTGGTTTCCTTGTGAAATTACTATGGAGTAATGAAAAAACAAAGAGCTAAAAGTGACTGGATGGGGCTGCCTTACTATGTATTTTTTTTTGTTTTTGATCTGTGATTCCATTGGTGTTTTCAACGTGTGAGTCCATTGGGAGCTCTTAGTGATAAAACTTCCTCTACCAGTAGAGATCAGCATTTGTCCAACAATCAACCAGAGATTAAGAGACTTATCCGGAATATGTCAGAGGTTAAACTCGAACCCAGATCTTCCTGACTCTAAGCCTGGCTCTCAATCCAGTATACCAAGCTTCCCTATTACATAGATATAATAAATTGTGCCTCTTAGTTAGTCAAAGTTAGAGTCAATAAACATTTATTTAATACCTATCATGTGCCAGGCTCTATACTAACTAAGCCCTGGGGATGCAAAGAAAGACATGACAGTCCTTATAGTACAGGAGCTAACAATCTAATGAGGGAGACAAAGGTGAAAAGGCAGGGGAGATATACTGGAAGGTGAGCGGGGCATGATAAAGTCCTGCGGCACAATGAAGAAATGATGTAAGAAGGTAAAATTTTCATCTCACAGAATGATGAGTTTCTGGAGATCGTTGAAGTCCAGGAGAGCAGCCAGGTGGGAAATGATGAGGTGAATTCCCTGGGGAGCTCCCACCCTTAAATTGTGGAGAATCCTGGAGCAAGGGGTTTCGAGGAAGTGTGAGTTTCAGAGATTATTTCATATTGCTGAATGATGAGTTTCTGGACAACAGTCAGGAAAAAGGCGAAAGATGAAACAGACATTAATACCCTCTTCCATTTAACTGAACAAGCATTGATTTAAGTGCCTACACTGGGTCATGCTCCGTGACAAATGCTGGGGATACAAATGCAAAAGCAGAATAATCCCCATCCTCAATGAGATTACATTCTAATTTAAGAGCTTATACTCTATTAAATTTTTGGATTCTATACATCAGAGGTTCTTAGGCTGTGTCCTTGAACTTGGGTGTTTTGTGTTGGTTTTTTTTCTTTAAGTATTTTGATAACTTTACCATTAGCAATACTTTTAGTATTTTGGTAACTTTTCATGTCCCAAAGTCTTAGTGCAGTTTTAAGCTCCAGAACTAAGATTTTTGGGACACTTTGTATTGCGGTAAAATTGGTTACCTTTGTAATTGCGTGTATTTGGTTTTGTGCACGTAAATATATTATTCTGAGGAGTCTATAGACTGTACTAGCCTGCCAAAAGGGATCCTTAGCACACAAAAAAGGTTAAAAATCTTTGGTTGATTTTTGTTCAGATGAAATAAATTTCAGAAGAGTCCTAGCTAAAAGCCACTCATCTTTGAGTGAACACAGAAACAAATCCAGTACTGATGCTTTGCTATTTCTTTTGTCTGGATACATAAACCTGAGCACAGTTTTAAGTCTGTATAAGGTCACAGTTAGCAATGTAACCTTGTAAACCACAATAATTATTATCTCTTGAAATCCAGTCTAGGTTAGGCTTCTGAGTCCTTCTGAAAGGTGACTGTCTCCAGGATGACATGGTGATCAGGGAAGAATTCTAAGTATGTGGTCAGGTTTGGAGAGACAGACAAATTTGGTACATCTTAAATTCAGTTTTCACAACGTGGCTTCTTTTGGGAGGAGATATCAGAGCACTGGACAGATCCATGACCACACATAAATAACCTTAACCCTCCAGATTTCCTAAATAGCTGCCTTGGAGGTAGTGGGTTCCCCATCATTTGTTAGGTGGGGAAATTCAAGCAAAGGCTGTTGAACATTTGGTTGGGGTGTCGTAAAGAGATTTTTCTTCAGAGACAAGTTGAATTAGATGGTCCCTGACTTCCCTTTCACTTCAACTTGGCTCTTAGATCTTGCTCATTTTGGATTGGGCAGGTAGGTGGCACAGTGGATAGAGCATCAGGCCTGGAGTCAGGAAGACCTGAGTTCAAGTCTAGTCTCAGACACTTCCTAGCTGTGTGACCCTGGGCAAGTCATTTTACGTTGTTTTCCTCTGTTTCCTAAAATAAGCTGGAGAAGGAAATGGCAAACCACGGCAGTATCTTTGCCAAGAAAACCCCAAATGGGGTCATGAAGAGTTGGACACAATTGACCAACAACAGCATTTTGGATTACATGCACCCCATGCTTATTTGCTAGTGAAAGCAGATGGTCAAAGTTGTCTGCACAGGGAAGGTACAAAACAGACCACTATGCTGTTTCTGACCACTAGGTGCTATCTACTCTTAGCCCTTCAGCAAAAAGGATAGGAACTACTCTTTAAACTTGCAGGGACAGCTAAAATGTTGAATGATAGAATAAGAATCCGGAAAGATTTTGACAGGTTAAAACGTTAGACTGAATGTACAATATGACATTTAATAGGGGCAAAAGTAAAACCTTATACTCAGGTTCAAAAAATCAATCTCATAAAATACAAAATGGTGGTATGTATGTCCAGACAGCATTTTACCTGAAAAAGATCTGGGGACTACAAGCTCAATGTGAGTCTGTAGTTTGCTATGGCAGCTATAAAGTTACTGGGTTATTTGCATTGAGAATCATAGTGTCCACAGTGAGGAAGGTGACAGACGTGTTGCTCATTGTACTCTGCTCTGGTCACGTACATCTGGAGTATTCAGTTCTGGGTACCACATTTTAGGAGGAACATTGATAATCTGAAGAACATTCAGAAGAGAATGATTGGTATTGAAAGGCCAGGGGATAGAGTTAGATAAGGGTGTATTGAAAGAGCCAAATATATTTAGGCTGATGGGATTGGGGGGAGACACTGAGAGAATCCAGGGGAGGAGGAACATGAGAGCTATCTTAAAATATTGGAAGACTTGTCATGTGCAAGAGGGACTAGATTGGTACCAGAAGAAAAAGTGGCACATGTTGTACAGGAGCAGATTTTTGGTTGGCTATAAGGAAAAATTTCCTAACAGATCTGTCTGAAGCTGAAATGAGCCTACTTTGGGTTCCCTTTCCCAAGATTTCTCCCGTGCTGCCTCGCCCCCCCAATACCCTAATTCCTAATTCACTTCTTACCCCTACACACACACACACACACACACACACACACACACACACACACACACACACACCCCATCCCCTAGAAACAAAGAAAATAGTTAAGCAAAATCAGTTGAAAAAGCAACCGCGTCTCACAGCACATGCACTATTCCCCGCCCTTAATCATCTTCCTCTCTACATGTGGTTCACTGTCTGTTCACCAAGACTGGGACTATTTGTTGAAATTAACATTTGGCTGCTTTTTAGTTTTGTTTTTGTTTATGTTATTGAAGTCACTGTGTACACTTGAGTCTGTGTTCTTTGTTCTGCATGACTGCATATAGATCTTTCCACGTTTCTATGAATTCTCTATATTAATCATATTTTATGGCATAGTAACGTTATATTACATTCTCACTTTGGCAATTTCCCGGTCAATAATTACAAACTTGCTTTTTAGCTTTTTGCCACCACAAAGAATGCTACTATGAATATTTTGATATCTGCTATGTGTGACCTTTCTGTTTTTGGTGTCCATAGTGTATACACCTAGTATTAAGACCACTGGATCCAAGGGGAGAAGGAGTTTTCACAACCAAAGGCCACCTGGTGGGGATGTTGCAAAGGGGATTTTTGTTCAAGTTCAGATGGACTAGACCAGAGCTTCTTAAACTTTTTCCACTTCCAACCCCTTCAATGCTTCTTAAGCTGTGAGTTACCACCCACAGTTTAAGAAGTGCTGGACAAGACAACCTCTGAGGGTCCTTCTTACTCTGAGAATTGGGACTGCTTGAACAGGATGGTGGCATTTTCATTCTGCGACTTAAGTATTAAAATGACTGATGGGCGGGTTCAACAGCAAAACCAGCTTGAAAATAAATAAATAAACAAGCAACCAAATAATACCACTAATATAGGGCCTGATGTGTGTAGACACCATGCTAAGTGCTTTACAAAGATTATCTCATTTGAGCCTCACAACCATCATGGTAGCTAGGTGCCATTATTATCACCATTTCACAAAGTGGAGGAAAGGGAATATTCTAATTATTTACTTGGAGATACTTATGAGGCATCAAAGTTTATTATAGCTACAAGTTTTAGAATTTAAAAGGAAATAAGGAGGAAAGTAGATTGTCAGAGAACCATCAGTATTTATCATGTGACCTATGCTATATGAAAGATGAAGGGAGTCATAAAATAGCATGACTTTCTCTTTAACGTCATTTCCTCTTTCACAAAAGCACAGACTAGCATAGATTTTAAAAAAAAAAAGCCACTTTTTTAACACTGATTTTTTTCTAATATGATAAGCTTTAAGAGGCATAGAGAATTGATCTGCAACATTTCGTACCATAAAAAGAAGGATCAGATCCTCATCCCAAGCCCTTTCATCCTTGCTTCAATTCTATTAAATGTAAAAACTAATATTTATATACTGTTTTAAGTTTGCAAAACAAGTCACAGATATTGTTTCATTTTATTGTCACCATAACTGTGGGAGGCGGATGGTATTATTATTATTATGGCCATTTTATAGATGTGGAAACTGAGGCAAACAAAACCTAGGTGACTTTGCCTAGGGTCACACATTGAACAAGTGTTTGAGTCAGGATTTGAACTCAGGTCTTCCTGACTCCACATCCAGAGCTCTCTCTACTGTGCCACATGTAAGGTATAGAGAAGAAACAATTGTCCTTTGAATTAGTGATTAGTTTTTCTTTTTTATAGCGGATGTTCTTAACTTTTTCAATTTCATGACCCCTCTGGCAGTCTGGTGAAGCCTATTGAACCCCTATTCAGGCAAATGCTTTTTAAATCATTAGAGTTATTAGAAATAATAGGAAGGATTTCCTAAATTTCAATTAGAGGTTAGTGAAAATAAAAATGTAACTTTTTGCCCTATCCAATTCATGGAGCCTTGGAAAGCTTTCCATGAATTCCTTTCAGGTCCATGGACCTCAGCTTAAGAACCACTGGTCTATAGCCTTTACTCTTTAAAAGTATTGCTATTAACCACAAATAAATCAGGTCAAGACTTTTATAAACCATGTTCCTCCAGTGGGACTTAGTGTTTGTTTTCCAGTTTATCTGTTGGTTAATTGCATTTCTTATTGGTTTGAAAGAATTCTGTTTGATGTATGTGTGCGGGCATAGTTAAAAACACCAGGAGAGGCAGGTCAGGTTACTGGCTAACTGGCCTTGGAGGGTCAGGAAGACCTTGGCTGAAATCCTACCTCTGACACTCACCAACTGTATGACCCTGGACAAATCACTTTACTTTTAGGTGCTAATCCTCTGTGATAGAAGAAGTTTGATGGTCAAGAGTTTTCTGTACAAATGAAATCACAGGCCCGGGTCAAAATCCAGAGGAAAAAAATCCAAACATTTTATCCAAAGAGTTTCCTACTGTATGGAAGAGTGGGGCACTAAATGTAGTCTTAAAATTCTCTATGTCCACACTCTTCCCTAAAGCACAGGGTAGTCACAGACAAGTTACTCCCTTTTGAACAGTATAATTTTTGAAACATTGATTGTGGAGAGCAAAATATTCCTTACCTGGTTAATGGCAGAGCTAGGGCTCAAACCCAGTTTTCCTGGCTTCTGTTGGAGCTATTTTGGGAGATTTTGCCTTAAAGAATCACATATTGATATTATTTATTTTTAAAATTTACTTTTAAAAAATATTTCCCAATTATATTTTTTAATCTGGTTCAGATTATGCTGGGGAATGATGTATGGCACTTTTTTTGACACCTCTCTTCTAGAGCACTTAGAGGTTAAGTGACATGTTCAGAGTCACACAACCAAAATTTGTGGAAGACTGGACTCAAACTCAGGTCTTCTTGGCTCTGAGGCCAGCTCTCCATCTGCTTTCTTTCTCAATTTGAAGGCATAAGGCCACCCAAAACTAAAGGTCAGGTGGGTCTGGGCAAGGTAGACAAATGATATGACTAAGAAGCTTTTGATGGTCTTGAGCTCACTGTAGGAGGTGGAAGGGGTTGTTCCCCTCCAGGCCAAATCAAGCTCCTGTTGCTCCTTCTTGGTTTGGTGGGTGGGACCCATGGATCCTTTGTCACTTCATTCACCAGAGCAGCTTGGAGATACCAGAGAAGGGTCATGAGTTAGTGCTTTGGTCAGGGCTGGGTCTCTGGCAGGCCAAACCAAGCTCCTGTTGCTCCTTCTTGGTTTGGTGGGTGGGACCCATGGGTCCTTTGTCATTTCATTCACCAGAGCAGCTTGGAGATACCAGAGAAGGGTCATGAGTTAGTGTTTTGGTCAGGGCTGGGTCTGTAGCAGGTGTGACTGCTTAGTATCTTTCCATTGATGTCACAGATGGGAAACTAGTCAGTGTCCTGGGGACAGTAGATTCTGGAAAAGGGAGGGGGAAGGATCCCTTGAAGTAGGAAAGTGTCTAGGGGAGAGGCAGCTTATGTCATATGAGCCTTATGAAACATAAGAGGCCCAAGAAACCAATGGGTTCTTAGACTACCACATACTGCAAAGTTTTTTTCCTTCTGCCCAAACCATAATGATATGATTATCAGAGATTTGGGTTGAACTCAAAATAAAATGAACAGTGCCCTTTATGTACTGCCACAGTGACTTCTGCCAAGAATGCCTTTGGAACTGTGTTTCTTTCACCTTGGGAGGCAGAAAGAGAAGTCATTCCTTTCCAGTTCCACTACCATCAGCATGTGGTATAGGCCACCTGCTCCTTTAACCCGGGCCCTGGGTCCCTGCCAGTCTGTACCTTGTAATCATGCCTTCTTTAAGTATGATCCCAGGAGCAAACAGACGTGGCCTTACTTAGGCAGATATTTCTTGAGCATTCAATGTGTGCCTGATACATATGGAGAATACAAGGAAGGACAGGGCATTACCCCTACTCTCTTTGAATATACGATCTAGAATTGGAAGTGCTAGGGCAGGGGTGGGGAACCTGTGGCCTCGAGGCCATATATGGCCCTTTAGGTCCTCAAGTGCAACCCTTTGACTGAATCCAAACTCCACAGAATAAATCCCCTTAATAAAAAAAAGTTCTGTAAAACTTGGACTTGGTCAAAAGCCCGCACCGAGGACCTAGAAGGGCATATGTGGCCTCGAGGCCGTAGGTTCCCCACCCCTGTTAGGGCATAGACAGAAATTATTGTTATATGATGAACTCTAAGAACCCTAAGAGATAGGGAGCAAGTATTGCATCTGTTCAGAGGAGGGAGATCTGTATTCTCGTTTGGGGTCTAGATTAGTAGAGGCTTAATGGAAAAGGTGGTATTTGAGCTTCAGATGGAAAGATGGGGAAGAACTGGGAGAAGAAGAGCTGGGGGTGGTATATTCCAGATGGAAGGAACTGGGTGTGTCCGGCCGGGGAGCATTGATTTAATCCTTACTCAACTGGACACTTGAGTGCATGAAGTGGGGAATAGAAGGGGATAACCCTGAAACACAGGTTGGGGATAAATCGTGGGGATATTTACATACCAGATAATAACTGCATAGGGTTTCCAATAATGGACAAGGAAGGTCGCCTTCATTCCAAACCTCATAGTGGCTAGCCAAACATTCTGTGGCTAGCAGAGCCTTATTTTCTAAACTGGTCTAAGTTATAGTCCTCCCAACCCCCCTCCCCACCAAAAAAACCCACCAAATCCTTCAACTTGAGTTCAAATTTTGCCCTCAGCCACTTACTAGCTATGTGACCCTTAGCAAGACATTCGACTCTCTAAGCTTCACTTCCCTCATTTGTTAAATGAAAATAACTGTAACATCTACCTTCCCAGGTTTGTTTGGTAAGAATCAATGAGAATATGTCAAACACATTGTAATCCTTCAAGTACCGTGTAAATGCTGGTTGTCATCGTCATCATCATCACCATCCTGTTATTATTGTCACTTCATTTCAAGAAGGAATCTATATTAATGTGGCTCTCCTTAATAAACAATATTATCAGTACAGTTTCTGTCTTCCCCCACCACAAAGACAAAACACATAGGCTTCTTTTAATAAAATTGGCAGCTAGACTTTTGGAATCCTTTTAAGTTGCTGCTTTGAAGAGAAATGATTTTTTCCCCTTATTCATTCTCTCCACTATTTGGCTGCAAGTAATTCTTGATGTATCTGACTGAAAGAAAACTGGCAGCTGGCCATCATTATTTTTATTATTAATAATAAGTAATTAAAAATCATCAGGTAATGATCATACAAATGGAAACAATTCATGGCTAACCATTACTTTTTAATAATGATAATAACATATGTCACGATATAGATGATTAGATGAATAGATGATTTTGCAACTACTGAACACCCAGCAAGATATACCTGTTGACTAAAACTAGACATGAGGAGTTTGCTATTTCTTTAGTGGATTAAAAGATGACAAATCTCCATAGCACAAATATTGATTTTGAAATATCCTGGGGAACATGATCAATAAGCTGAATTAGCTCTCGAGCATTATCACAGACTGAACAGTTGTCCCCAGTCTCCCAGACATGACACTGATCCATAAGAACTAAAGAACAACGTTTTAAATCAATGTCACCATCCCAGATGCTCATAATTTTCAGGCTTTGTGGAATAAGAAGATTTCAAAATTATAGAAACCTAGTGGAAGAGACCAAATCTATATGGGAATAGGATGGGTACATATCATCTCCATCATTCTGTCTGCCACCTGACTGGTACCAGGGATGTTTTCAGTGAGCCTACAGGGGATCACCTCATATCTTCTACAAAGAACAAGTTATTTCATCTCTTGTACAATAATCCACAGAACATTAAATATAAAATAATAATAGAATAGTGACTGCTCCATGTACTATTTCCATCTGATCCCATTGAAAATGATAATAATAATGATAGGTAGTGATTATGACGGCTTTAAGGTTTGCAAAGCACTATACAGATGTCTCGCTTGCTCCTCACAACTATCCTGTGAGTGAAATACTGTTTTTATCCCAGTTTGCCAATGAGAAAACTCTGACTTAGCAAGATACAAGTGACCTGGCTAAAGTCACATAAATAGGATGTGTGGGAAGCAGGATTTGAACCTACATCTTTTTCAACTCTAAATCTAGCAGACTGAGGTGGCTGTCTGTTATGCATATATGCTTCAGAATTTAATGTCATAACTAAAAATAATCCAAGGTGTTCACACATCATTCTTTTATTGTAGTATAAGGTGCTTTATTCACATTCTTATTAACCCTGGCCAGATTCACATGGGAAATGCAACAATTACCTTGGTTGTATAGAGTGTACATCTTTTTGTTAATTCATAGCACCTGTGAATCTTTCAAAAAAAATGGGAGTTAAACCCCACCACCACCATTTACTAGTGATATGATCTTGGGCAAATCCCTTAACCTCTCTGGCACTGGATTTCCTCATCTATAAAAGTAAAGTGTTAGATTAGCTGACCTTTGAAGTTCCTTCCCTGCTCTAAAGCAATGCTCCCATGAATTAATTTCTCAACTATTTTGAAACATATGTGTCTGTGTGTTAGCAAACAATACAAACATACAGGTATGGTTTTACCAATTTAGGGGGCACAAATAAGTAATTAGATTTGAATTAAATCTTACTTTATAAGGCTGTCCGTGCATGGGAATTACAGTCTCTTAGGCCTATCAGATGGCCATTTAAATGCAAATACCTCTAAGTGAAAAAGAACCCAATACTTAGTACTATTGAGGCACATTACCCAAACCCCAAACCAAAGTTGGCCCTGACCTAAAGGAATATCTTACATTACATTGTAGGTAGACAAATGAATACAGACAAATTATATAAAATAAATAGAGAGTAATTTGTTGGGATGAGGGGCAGAGCACAAATAATATATAAAACTGGAAGGAAGAATTGCTAGGAGATTAAGTGACTTGCCTAGGGTCAGCTAGTAAGTGTTTGAGGCTGACTTTGAACTCAGGTTTTCCTGACTGAGGTCTTCCTGACTAGGGGAAATTAGTTGGTTCAATGGATAGAGAGCCAGGCTGGAGTCAGGAAGATCTGAATTCAAATGTGAACACTAACTGTGTGACCCTGGGTAAGTCATTTAACCCTATTTGCCTCAGTTCCTCATAGTCCATGGGGTCAAGTAGAGTTGGACATGACTCAAGAACAACAACTTCCTGACTTGAGGTCTAGTGTACATCTACTGTGCAACCTACATACTTTGAAAGAAATCAGTAATTCAAAAAGGGAAGAGGGAAAGCATTCCAGAACTGGGGTCAGTCCATTTATTAGGCTCCTACTAGGAGCCAGGCACTGTGCCAAGTACCCAGGATACAAAAAGAGGCAAAAGACGGCCCCTTCCCTGAAGGAGCTTACAATCTAATGAGAGATAGCAAGCAAATATGTACACACAGGCTATATACAGGATAAATAGTAAATAATTAGCAGAGGGAAGGCACTGGAATTAAGAGGGGCTAGGAAAGGCTTCCTGTAGAAGATGGGATTTTAGTTAGGACTTGAAGGAAACCTGGAGACAGAGATGAGGAGGGAGAGCATTCCAGGCATGGGGGACAACCAGAGAAAATGGAATGTCTTGTTTGTGGAACAGCAAAGAGGTCAGCATCACTAAATCTAAGAGTATAAAGGAGGGAGTAAGATCTAAGAAGACTAGAAAAGTAGGAGGGGATCAGGCTATGAAGGGCTTTGAATGCCAAACAAAAGCTTTGTATTTGATCCTGAAGGTGATAGGGAGCCACTGGAGTGACAAGGTCAGACCTGCACTTCAGGAAAATCACTTTGAAGGTTGAGTGGAAGATGGATTTGAGGGGGGAGAGACTTGAGGCAGGCAGACCCACTAGCAGATATTGTGGTCAACCAAGCATGAGGTGACATTGTCAAGGGAGAGAAAGGGTGTATTTGAGGGATGTTAGAAAGATGAAATCAATAGGTTTTGGCAACAGATTAGAGGGGAGAGATAGTGAGAAATCCAGAATGACTCCTGGGTTGCAAGTCTGAGGAACTGGGAGGATGGTGTTGTTCTCTATAGTAATACAGAATTTGGGGGTAGGAGATTCTTTAAGGGGAAAGATAATGAGTTCAGGTTTGGACATGTTGAATTTAAGATGTCTACTGGACATCCAGTTTAAGATTCTGAAAGATAGGTGGAGATGTGAGATTGGAGGTTAGCGAATAGGTTGGGGCAGGATAGGTAGATTTGAGAATCATCAGCATAGAAATAGTAATAAGTCCATGGGAGCTGATGAGATCACCAAGTGAAATGGTGTATAGGGAGAAGAGAAAAGGGTCCAGGACAGAAACCTGAAGGAAATCTATAGGGATGGGCAGACTTGGGGAAAGCCTATGCTAATAAGATACCATCAGTTAAATCCTGAAGAACTGAGATCCCTTATAACAGAACATCTGGACTTCTAAGGGATGTGGAAGTACAAGAACAAATGGAGGGATTTTACTATAATCACTGATCACCATAGTGCCCCATACATAAATTCAGCTTGAATTATAGCAAAAAAAGGAGAGAGAGAGAGAGAGAGAGAGAGAGAGAGAGAGAGAGAGAGAGAGAGAGAGAGAGAGAGAATGAATATCTTTGTAGGACTTAGGGAGGGGTTTTTGTTTTAACAGCCAGTAAAGCATTCTGTAAATCATAAATCACTGTGGGAGACTTCTGAACAATGCTGCTTTCTTCTTCTTTTGACATTTAAACATTACCATAAAAAAGTACTGTTTGGTCAGTGTTGCAGAATATTTTTAAGATGAACAGATTACTTGAAGAAAGCTCTGTGACCAAAGGGTTAAATAACCTTGGATATTTTTCTTTAAGAATACTATTTGAAAAAAAAAAACCTGTCTCTAAGCTTAAAAAGGGGAGCCTAGGAGAATGAGTAAGGTGCCCCTCTGTCTGTATAATTCTAGCTTTTCCTTTCTTTTCTTTGAAGATATTTGAAAGGTATTAAGCTCTTGGAAACATCCTGTGTGGTATCTGTTTAAAACTCATCCATAGAGTGGTGATTAGCATGTATGCAAGGAAGTTCTTTAGGGAAAAAAAAAAGTTTTTGCCATGTTACATGTCAGTGCATGTTGTTGGCATTTACTGTTCCCTCTGTTCGTTTCATGTGTATAAAAAGGTCAGAGATTCAGGTGAGTGGACTTTGACCTGGTTTTATTTGTTGTTAAACTTTGACACCTTGACATTCTGAAAGATCATTAAGGAAGCTGTAGTATAAAAGAGATTGGGTTTTTTAATCTTTATTTCCCTAATCAGAAAAAATTCTGAAACCATTAGATGTTATTTTGCTTTGTGTGAGAAAATTGATGGGACTACATTTTGATGGTGAACCACATTTAAAGTGTTGAACTGAGTCTCAGGCTGAGAAAGTACTCCCAAGAGATAATCCCTTGGTCCTTTCTTCCAGTTTGTCCAATTAAGTTCTTCATTTTTCTTAGGTCTATAAGATTTAGAGTGGGGGAAACTGCCTCCCTTTCTGTCCCTTCTCCATACTAGGGAATGGTAGTACAGGGAAATATGAAATATTTTTAAAAGTATATCTGTATACATGTAATGTATTTGTACACATACTTGTATGTGGAGGGGGAGGGGAAAAGAAAGAGGAATGGAGGAGCCAAGGGAGACAGAGAGGCAGAGATGCACAGAGGTCAAGAGAGGGATCAATCGGATACCACTGTCTTCAAAGCTTTTTATCTACTTGAGGAAGATAATGTGTACCCCGCCCCAGTGGGGTAGCGGGGTGGGGGGGGGGAAGGGGGGTAGAATTACCACAAGGGAAACATGCAGTCATGTGATTATAAAGTGATTGGATTGATAGGGAAAGCCATGGGAAAACTAATCCTAATATTTTATGGTCTTATTGTATCATTTGGTCAATTGGTAAGTATTGATTGAGCACCTAGGTGTCAGCCTCTGCTCTATGCGCTTTGGGGATGCAAAGGAAGAGAAAAGTACCATAGGAATTTAGGAGGAGAGATTATTTGAGCCTGGGATGGTTGAGGAACATTTTTGGAGGAGTTCAGAGTTGAGGCTAAAGTTGGCAGATGGGTAGGATTTCTGTGATCAGAATAGGAGGGAGAACGTTTTAGGACTGGAGGCCAGAAGGCATTAAAACATATGAAGAGAATGACCTGGACCAGTCTGGTTGTTGGGGAGGATGCAAAGGGTGAAGTACTGGGAGACAAAGTTGTGGAGGGAGAGATTCTAGCAAAGAAAATTTAATTTTATACGTTAGGCAATTGGGGAGGGGGGAGTAGGAAAACTGAAGCTTTTTGAGGCCCCTCCCAGTGATATTAAAAACATTTGTAATACATGACTCATCTGGGAATGGTCTGGGTGGATTTGGAGAGGAATACAGGTAGAGAGAGCTTGCCTGTAAAAGAGTAGAGGTATATGAGTACAAAAAACCAAAACAAACAACAGAGTTGAATAAGAAAAAAAGTGCTAGGAGTGATTATCCTGATTTCATGTTGATAACAAGAGTCAGTTTCTACCTAAGTTCCTGGTTGGTAGAATGGTATTAGTAAATTGAGATGAGCACCTGCATGCTTATGGGATCCTCATATCACAAGGGCCAAGATCGGGGTTTTGTTCAAAACCAAATGGACAATACCTTTTGTGTGCTACCCTGGAGGCTTCTGCCAAGAATGCAGTTAAGTTCTTCAGTTATAACTGTTCTTAATGTTGTATTGGAAGCTTTGGCTCTTGGAAATAATTCATCAGCTGCTGGGTACGGGAGAGATTCCACTGAACACTTTTACATTGCTTCCCATAAAAGAGAGTAATGCTGATGAAGAATTTTATGGCATCATTATGTCCTATAAATGATATATCCTTTCTGGGTGCTTATTGTCCAGGAAGGTTTACTTTTTACTTGGGATTTTTATGGCAAACTTTATTTGAAGCACTTAAGTGTTTGGAGACAGAAATATTCGTGCACTGGTAGTTTACAACTGAAAAAAAAGTTTGAATGTGAGTTTCATAAGTTAGAACGAATTAATTGAGCAATGCCATGATGAAATGGAATTAGCTAAGTCAGTCTAGAAGGCATAACATCCTTTTGGAATATAATACATCACAGCCACAGGCTGTATAACAGCTCTCTTTTTGATTGCCACTGGGAGGCATTCTGGTTTGAAGTCACAATCGTAGCCCCTCTTCAGCATTCTATTGCCCCAGAATTCTGGAATTCATAAAACTGGATTGGGTAAAGTACGAACAAAGAAAGACTAATACTTCTGTTAGTCTAAATAGACTGAGTAGACCCTTTAAAATAAATAATAGACCCTTTAAAAATGTAGATTGGAGAAATGAACTAATATACACTTCATGGGAACATAGATTTAGTTCTAGAAGTGACTCTTATCTAAAAAAAAAAAAACCCAATTCCTTTAGGTATTTATTGAGTGCCTGCTTTGGGAAAAGAGTCAGAAATAAAAAGGAGACCAGGAAAAACTGTGAAGAAGGGAAGAGAGTTTAGATTGGACAGTGCAACCGGATATTTTTCGGACAATTTCCTGGGAGGAACTCAGGTGCTCAGACGTGTTTTAAGCTCTCAGGCTGGTAGGGCTCCCATGTTTAGGAGCCTGGAGCCCTAAATGGGCACCTGTTGTTCTGAGGGTTTAGTGTCGCGTTGAAGTGCCAAAGCTTGCTCAAAGAGCATTTTACTGATAGTTAGGACTGATGCTAGAAAATGTACTGCTTGTTACAAGCAGGCTTGCCCTTGGCTATCATGTGCTCATACACAGGCAGTTCCTGTTGGTTTTGAAATTTGATTCCTGCATTTTTAATCATGAAATTGTTTGGATGATATTTTGGTAGTATAAGCAGCACCCAAAGGTGCAAATCTGGCCAACAGGAAAATGAAAGCTTCTCAAGGTAATCATAAATTGTTCAGATTTTAAGAAGTGCTTTAAGGTTTTCAAAGCACTCTCCATACAACAATCTCTGTGAGATAGGTGGTGGGCATCTAAGTGGATAGAGCACCGGGCCTGGAGTCAGGAAGACCTGAGTTCAAATGTGACCCCCAACACTTCCTGTGTGACCTTAGGCAAGTCACAATGTCTGTTACCTCAGTTTCCTCATCTGTAAAATAGTGATAATAATAGCACCTACCTTCCAGATTTGTTGTGAGGGTCAAATGAGATGATAATTCCAAAAAACTTAGTGCCTGGCACACTGTAGAAATATTAGCTATTATATTAGTATAAATGTTATTATCTCTATCTGACAGATGGAATTTCACCATCGTTATTATCCCCATCTTATAGGTGAAGAAATTGAGGTATAGAGAGGAAGAATGGCTTAATTTGTCCATGTTCACATGATCAGCACAATTTGAAACCACGTCTGTCTAATGTCAGTAATGATGTTCTTTCTGTATTACTATACTGCCTCTCTCAAAATGTTAGATTTCACATAATCATCATATGGATGGATAGTCTTTATTCAAAGTTCTTTTTTCCTACTTTATATTTGTTTTTTTTTTTCAAAATTATTTGAGGAATTTGTCATATGAAGCGTTTTAAAACTCTTGATTGCCTTTGAGAGGAGGGTCTGGAGGGAAGAGCACCAATCCAGCTACTGGTTTGATGGATGCACTGCAAAATTTCTTGTTATGTTACTGCAGAGATAAAGTAAAATTCATAAATAGTTTTATGTAGTATAAATTTTGTTTACTCAGCCTACACAGTGTGATAAATATGGCATTTGCCAAATAAAGCTTGCCCTTTACACATGCACACTAACTTCAGACCTTGACTTCACAAAGAACAAACGCATCAGACCTTGACATCTGAAATAACCCAACAAAGATAGCTATTCTTATTAAAGAGAAAACTGGCTTTGTGAATGGCCCTGTTCTCCTCAAACGCTCAGTGTCACAATCCCCTATGACAAAGGATACCGCAACTGAGAGCAAAACTGATTTAAGAGCCTTTGCTCTATGTGTACAAAAAGTAAAATTTATTTAAAATTGGGTACAGCAGAGATGTCACTGCAGCAGATAGCAAATTCTGATGACGGGTGACTTCTGTTGCAGGCTCACTGATTTATTTGTTATATCTTATTAGTTTGAATTTTGAAAGAGGACCATTTTGGGGTGAGTATACTCCTCCACTGGAATTTTGGTCTAAGAAAGCTGGATTTCACCATTCTTCTAATTCTTCGGGCTCGAAGAATCATACGATTTAAGAGCTGGAAGAGACTTTGAAAGTCTAGTCTTCTTATTTTATACATGAGGATGACTCATCAAGGAAGAGACTTATTTTTATAGTTTGACTTTACGGAGGGTGTACAGAAGACCCTATAACTGGTTGTAAAAATATTAAAGTTGTAAAGTGACAAACATCATGAGCTTTTTTTTTTTTAATTTTGCCTTACAGTGGAAAGTTTGTTCCTTTTCAGCTTTTTGTGTCCCAGTCCAACATTTAGTTTGTGATATGACTTTAAAAGTTATTTTTATTTAAAAATAAATTCAATATGATTCAATAAACATTTATTAAGTGCTTACTATGTGCCCAGCACTGTCCCAAGTGCTGGGGATACATATAAGAAAAAGAAAGGCAAGTTTTTGCTCTCAATGAGCTTACAATCTGAAGGGGGAAGACAAAACACAAAAGCTGAAGGGAGAGTGGGGTGTAATATGAGACCAAGCAGAGTTAGTGATAAAAAACAGAGAGTTACCTGGAAAGTTCTGGTCTGAGGCTTCTCTAAAGGAAAATTTTGGGTGGAATTTATTGTTCTATCCTCCAGTCAGAGAAGAGAGGCAAATGAGGGAGTTGAGGTGTTGAGTATTGATTCAATCAGTATAGTGATGAGACTTCTGGGCATCAGCTTACCCTGGGAGGGGGAGGCATGTGTAACAGCAACCACACTGGCACACTCAGGAGGGCTGCTAGCACATGTTCTTTGATCTGCTTTTCTAAAGGAAAGCAACTTTAAAGGGGTCAACAATCTTACTTTAATTAAATGTACATATCATTCACTTAGTTCAGGGGAAAAGTCAGCACCTTGAACTTCAGAGAAAATACAGAGATTACAAGCAGAGAAAATAGCACAGATTAACAGACAGATCCAACTGTCTGATCAAAGCGATACACACATGGTTACCAAAGAGAAAAGCACCAACATCTGGGTTTTCAAAGCCAGGGGGCTCCTTAATGGCTACCCAGAGTCTCATCTGGCCAAATCACATGAACATTCTTCTAATGAGTGAGCCCCCAAAGCAAAACCTCACCTCAGAGTATATGTACCTATCTCAGAGCCAAAAGGTATCACAACCCTTGTGACTCAGTGCCTAATTAGAAATTAGCAAAAGGTGTGAGCCTTCCTACAGCAAGCTTCCCCCAAGGCATGAGGCCTATTAATGGGTGGGGAAGCTCTTCAACTCCCATTAACACTACTGCATGATATTCCATGGAGAGCTGCAGATGAAAAAAGGAAAGTTACTATTGAAATTAATTGAAATTTAAGTAAATGGAAGACAGCAAGAGTCAGTGTGGTCTAGTAAATAGAGAGTTGGACTCATAGCCAGGAAGACATAGATTCCAGTCTTGCTAACTAACACATACTGCCTTTGTGATGCTGGGAAGTCAAATATCTTTTCTGTGCCCCACTCTCCCTTGAAGCAGTTAGGTATATAGTGCTAAGCCTAGAGTCAGGAAAACTTGAGTTCAAATATTGCCTAGCTGTATCACCCTAGGCAAATCACTTAATCTCTGTCTGCCTCAGTTTCCTCAGCTGCAAGATGGGGATAATAATAGAATCGGCATCCTAAGGTTATTGTGACAATCACAATATGAGTGTCTGGCCCATAATAAGTACTTAATAAATGCTCATTTTCTTCCCCCAGGTATCTCTAAGGCAGCAGAGAAAGTGCCAAGCTTCCTTTCTGGTTAAAGGGGAATTTCCTCATGCAGAATATCTTATAGCAGTAAAATGGGTTTAGTTCCTAAACCTGTCCCCATGTCAGAGATCACCAAGGTCTTCTGAAGGTAATTGGCAGTGCACCCAACACACTGTACCTGCCACTTGTTCCTTCAGGATGATTCAGCTTCTGAAACCCCCTTGGGCAGAGTAGAAAGGTAGTAATTTTTGAATAATAATAATGATAATAACATTTATTATTATTATAGCTAGCAATTATATAGTGGCTTAAGGTTTGCAAAATGCTTTACACACTTCTGATTTTATCCACACAACCACCCTAGAAGGTAGGTGCTATTATTAACCTTATTTTAAACATAAGACTTGCCCAGGGTCACAGAGTTAGGGTTTAAAGCTGGATTTGAACTCCGGTCTCCCTGATTCCATATCTATGTCCACCATGCCCCATCACTGCCTGTATTTTGAACCAAAGAATATATCCTAGCAAGAGCCCTCGATTTACAAATATCATTATGCCTCCTGAGTAGCCTCCTTTCTCTGTCAGTGAATGGTATAGCCTATGTGTACCCTCCTTAAATTAGGGGATAAAAGATCAAGATCAAAAAGTAAATGATTCCTTTGTAAAACAAAAAAGAGTCCTAGGCTTCCCTTTTGAGTAGCCTGGTGTATTCAGGGTATGGGATGAATTATAAGAATTCCATTTTTCTTTTTTTCCCCAGTATAACACTCTTGTACAAAGCATGCCTGTACTTGTTACTAATAATCACATTCCCTCTATAGATACTGTTCCCAATGCTCAGGAACAAACGGTTCTATTTAGTCCAGAGTTGTTTTTCTTGACTCTAGAAATCCAAAGTGTATGGATCTCGGCACTTTGTTTTTCATAAGGGATATGTGATTTTGTTATTTTAGATGTTATTGCTCTTTTCTAAAAAGCCTAATTTTGAGAGTTTGTTTCAGTTTGAGATAAACATTTTTTGTTGCTTTTACTCAGATTGTTAAAATTTTATTTTCTACATCGTACACAGTGGTCCCCACCAGGTTGGAATGATGGAAACACTCAATGTTCCCTACGTTATTCTCCATTTGGATGTACTTTGGATCATAGCACCCATTGAAACCATGGGCAGATCAAGACTGAACTTTGCAAGAAATCTTAGAATATTCTGAAATCCAGAAAGAGTTTACAATTTAAGATGCATATAATGAAGTATAGCATTGGACAAAGGGAACAGATTGGATAAATTGAATATTGAGAGGCTCAGGTGAAGGTTTTAGAACCTTTTTGGGAGGTTCACAGAGCTTTGTTCAAGGGGTTCAGTCTTGATCTGCCCATTCCCCAAACTCCCTCTTTAAGTTGCCGCTGAAATACTGAAAAGCCCAAGTTTCTATGGTCCAGGTAGTTGAGAATAGAAAAGCATTGTTAATGTAGCTTTTTTTGCTGATTGGAACTACTTTTAACCATCCCCAGGGCTGGAATAAACTTTTGTCAATTCAGATGGATGTTCCTAAGGTTAACTATGTAGAACAATACCCACTATTTTGAGGTCCAGCTGTTTCTGCAGGAATATGTTGACTTTGCTGTTCTGAGGGTGGTTCTGTACCAAATAAACAATTCAGTTCTGGGTTTCTGAATTAATATGCTTAGGTTTTTTGTTTTTTTTTGGTCTCAACTTTTGCTTATGCAAGACTAAATATTTCAACATGTAGTACAAATAATTCACTTTATGCAAAATTTCTGAAACATTGGCTAATAAAAAAAATTGAGATTTTTGCTATTGATCTGAATGATCATTTCCAGGACATTTTCTGACTTCATTAGTCTTGGCTTTCTAAGTAGGTTTTTTAGTCTTAGCCTCTCTTACCGTCTAAACTCTGGACTACAGCAGTTGCCTTCTAATTGGTTGCCTTGTCTAAGTCCCGCCCCTCTCCAATTTATCTTCCTCCCAGAGATCAAAAAGTGATTTTCCTAAAGTTTTGGTTTACCCATGCCACCCACCTCATTACTAAATAAATTTCACTTGTTCTGTATCACCTCTAGGATCAAATATAAAGTCTTTTGTTTGGTTTTTAAAGCTCTTTACAACCTGTTCATTTCCTCCTACCTTTCCAGTCTTCTTTCACTTTCAGGAGGCACTCCCCTCTCCACTGGCTGCTCATATAGAATGCCCTCAAGTTCACTCCTCTCTGTTTCCTTGTTTCCTTCAAGTATTGGTTCAACTCTTAGCTTCTACAGGATGTCTTTTCAGACCAGGTGCTAATGCTTTTCTCTCCTAAACTACCCGCCAGCTTGTACATACTGTATATATCTTGTACATACCTAGTTGTATCCCTCAGTAGAATGTGACCTCCTTCAGGGCAGATATTCTGTTTTTGCCTGTCAGCTGCAAAGTACAGTTAGTACCTGGCATGTAGTAATAAATGAATTTTGTTTGTTTGATTATTCTTTTTGATATAAAGAGATTTAAGATTTAGGTCTATTTCACATAAATAAAATATGACATTTAAGATTTAATTCTGTTTGATGTAAAATAAGACATTTACTATTTTAGTCCATTTGACATTAAAACATTTAAAGAGATCTTTGTAAAGACATTTTGTTATTCTTAAAACAAATTATACCTGTAGAGTCATTCCTTTTGTAGTATTTCTTTTTGTTTAAGTCTTTGTAAATAATATAAATTATTGTCTGATAGACTGTTTGGTTGATCCCTTGCTTGAAGGGGAGAATTAACATTCCTGGATTGTTTCCTTTCGCAAAATTCAGTGATTTGTTGGTACTGCCTGATTAATATCTCTCCCCCTTCCCCTATGATTGAATGGATCCAAACTTTTTTGGTATCCAAACTTACTTAAACATTAGTCTATTTGAGTGAAACAGAGATCTACACCAATGAAATTATAGATTCTGTCTGTATCCCTTGTGAGAATCTCAATGCTTGTTAAAAACACAATACCACAGGGGATGACTTGGCCATAATTTGAGTATGTATGTAGCCTCCTCTGAGATCTGGGAATATATACTCTTTAGCTTAAAAGTATAAGTGACATCAAAGATTTGTGCTAGGTTGACCACTTTTCATTTACAAATGTAGTTTTAAATTTTTTTCTTTTTTTAATGCAACTCTTCTATTCCCTCATGCCAATGGATGTAAACTTGAACAGTGCATGCTTGGGATTTTGTCTGGGGAAGGTTTTGGTAAGGAAGAGGTTACCTGTTTTAGGTGGGCCTTGGAAATAAAGTCTGAATGATTTTTTATTTCCTTTTTGTTTTTCCAAAATTGTGCTTCAGGACTTAGGATATGACTTGGGAGTCAGACAAGACAGTATTCCCTCCTTGCTTTCCACTGAAACTTAGTAATGTTGGTTCTCTGTGACTTAAATAGTTGCCATGGTATTGCTGCAGCTGCAGTACAAACTAAAAATTATCATTTTCAGTCCATTTTTAAAAAAAGAGTGGTTGGTGAGTTTCACATCAATAGATTTGTTCTGGGCATGAAACATTGAACTCCAAAATGACTTTACCTAGAAAAGAATAATAGCCTCATTTGAGCAGAAAATGTAGATTTTGGTATTATGTTCCTTTTGGGTTTTGGTGATTATAATGCACAAAGTGTTTGATTTTATTTGCTAGAGGCACAGGTTTCAAAATCATTAAAATATTTATTGTGCAAGCTTTAGCCCCAACCCTACAAATTTTTCTTTATGAGTCATAGATATATTGCTGTCCCTGTGACCAATGAATTGAAAAACACTGTCAGTTTTCCTTAATAGTCATTAATTACAGGTGACACTACTATTGCTTACTGTCGTGCCTCATAGTGCCTACGGCAGCTATGAATATGCCAGCATAGTTCCGAATTGCAAAATATAAAACTCTCCACATGGAAGACATAACCAAAACATTTATTCAAACACCAGAAAGCCAAATCCATTATAGCAACAAAGAAATCTATATACATCAACAATGCAGGGGGCACTGCCATTCCCAAGCCTTCCCTCCGTTAGGGCCTTCCCACAAATGAACACTCACAGCTAGCTGCCTGCTTCTTCTCTCTCTCTCAACTCTAACTGCTCTGACCAACTTCCTCTTACCTGTGCTCCACCCTTCCTGCTCCACCCCTTCCTGTTCTACCTGTTCAACAGGCTCCTCCTACTGCAAGCTCATGTGACCCAGGCAGGTCACATGGGCCTATTAATGGATGGGAAAGCTCTTCCCATTTACATTACCAGTCCATTTACATTACCATTACACTTACTTTAAAAAAAAGTCACCTTTAAGAAGACAAAGGGGAATGATTATCACTTGTGGATTTATTTGTTGCTGCATAGTTGGTAAATAGTAAATATTATTTCAGTCAATTTGAATTCCAAAGACAAATGAATTAGAAGGAATTAAAGCCCACAACAGCAACAGTAATAACTGGTTGGTGAATGAGGGAGCAATTCCATGTTTCTTCCCTTCCTTATGGCACCTTACAGTTCCCTGGTCACCTTTCTCAGCCCTGGTTTAATTTTCACTCCTACCTCAAATACACATCTACCTATACCTCATGGTGGAGGACTAAGAATTCTCTTTGCTTCCCCCTAGCCACTTCTTGGCTCTCCTTCTCCAGTCATTATTCAATATCCTCTCCTTTTGAGGTTCACTCAATCCCTAGTTATCTCCCAGTCAATATCTTATGTACCAACCTCCAAGACACTCTCTCTTTTCTCAGCAAATTCAATGCCTGGCTCATAGTCTTTCTCTCTTCTCCAGATCCTGCCTTCATACTAAGGAAATTCAGCATGCATATTGCTACTTCCTCCAACACTCAGACCTTCCAATTCCTCAGTTTACTCATTTCCTGTGACTTTTCCTCTACTTCACTTCAGCTGCACGCAGAGATCTTAACGTCACTCACATGGAAGTGTTCTACTTCCGTGTTTATGAACTTTGAATTTCACTTCTCTGATCATGATCTATTGTCATGCCACCTTTCCCCCTGGCAACTCCAAACTCTGTTCTTCATCCTTATTGTGACCTTCAATCTCTCTACCCCTTAGTTCTTTCACTGGCCATTATCCCTGCGGTGGTTACATTCTCCTCCCTTTTCCATTTTCATCCCTTGGTCAACTAGTTAAAATCTACACTCTACTCTTCTTAAGACCCTTAACCCCTTATCTGGTTGCCAGTCTTGCCCTGCTAAACCGCATCCTTGGATTACCCCCAATACCTGAGCCTTTATTCCTACTTATGTGTTGTTGAGCAAAGCTGCAAAAAATTACAAATCATGATGGCTGCATCCACTACAAATTTTTTGCTTAATCTAGACTGGGCCTTCACTGCCACAAGGTACTCTTCTTTGCAGCTTCCTAACTGATTCACTCTTCAACTCACTGGGGAAGCCTTTTCAAATCTTTCCATCTCTCCCATGATCTCCACTCCACCCATACTCTCTCAACTGAGATCATTTGTCTAGAGCTCCTTCTTCTCCCCTCCTCTTCATCTCACATCACTCAGATGCCTTCTGTCACTAACTCCTTCATTCTTGTCTTATATGAAGAGGTCTCTTTTTTCCTTGCCAAACACATTCCTCTTCATGCACAAGTGATCCCATTCTATCCTGTCTTCTCCAGTAGATCAGGCCTTCTATCATCTCTACATTTTCACTAATCTTCAATCTTTCCCTGTCCAGTTACCAACATTTGAATGTCTCCTCTACCTCAAAAAACTGTAACTTAACTTGCCTATTCCTGTTAATTGTTATTAGCATCTTATCATTTTTTCTTCCTTTTTGTGGCTAAACTCCTTAAGAAGACCACATACAATTAGTATTTGCTTTCTTCTACTTTTAACTCCTTGTATTTTGGCTTCCATTCTCATCATTCAACTGAAATTATTATTTCTAGTTATTAATGATTTCTTAATTGACAAAGCTAATGGTCTTTTCTCAGTCCTTATCCTTCTTGACTTCTTTGTAGCCTTTGACACTGTCACCCATTCCCTTCTCTTTGATGCTCTTTTCTTTCTGGGTTTTCATGATGTTGCTCTCTCTTGGTTCTCCCGCTACTTGTCAGACTGTTCCTTCTTGGTCTTTTGCTGGCTCTTCATCCATATTGTGCCCATTGACCATGGGTGTCCTGTAAGACTGTCGTGAGCTCTCTTGTTTTCTCCTTCTATATTCTTTCACTTGGCAATCATCATCAGCTCTAATGGATTCAGTTATCATCTTTATGCTGATGATTCTCAGATCAATCTGTCTAGCCTTTACCTCTATCCTGACCTCCAGTCTCACATCTCCAACTACCTATTGAACATCTTAAACTGGATGTCTCATAGACAACTTAAACTCAGCATGTCAAAAACTGAGTTGATTATTTTTTCACCTCCTCTTATGCCCTCCTTTCTTCCAAATTTTGCTATTATTGTTAAGGGCACCACTACTCTCCCAGTAATCTAGGCTCAAAACCTAGGTCTGGATTAAGAAAAAAAAACAGTCAAGTAACATGAGTGGCCCCTGAGTAATCTCTGAATAGTGAAACACAGGAATGCAATTTTCATAGAAGCTCAGCATTGGAAGCATAGTGGGCAATACTGCCCCCTGGGAGGTGCTGGAACAATGAGGGGGACAGAGGTAGCCTTGGGTGCAATTGAGAGGCAATTGACTAAAAATAAGGGGGTGGTAGGAGCATGAGGAAAAAAGAGAAAAGAAGAAAATTTTGAAAAACCATTCTTACATGTTTCATCTGTTGCATAACAGAGTTGAAGTTGTAGTGATTACATTATTGTCCAAATAAACACACAAAATGCAAGTTATAACCAATCAGTGGTCAAGTCTGCTGACAGGTCTTCATAAGCAAGTGTTGGCAAGCGAGTGTGTCCAGCATGCATTGGCAGAAATTTGTGCATGTGATGACTTGTTTACAAATGATGCTATATGGTTACGTGATTCAATACTGCATTGCCAAAATTTCAGTGTAGGAAAACTCCCCACAAATTTACAATAAATTATTAAATTTAAGATGCATCATTTAAAAAGAACAGATCTTTTGAAATGACACAGATTTTTAAAAAACCATTAAAGGGTTAAAGAAAGTAGATTTCCAGGGGGGCACTGAGTAATTTTCTTTTGAAAAGGGGGCAGTAGGCCAAATGAGTTTGGGAACCTTTGGTTGGAGGGGACATTAGAGGAGGTCCTATAGCCCATTGAATGATATGAAGTTTCCCTGAAAGCCCTTTTGAGTAAGCACTGAAGCTAGCTAGCATCATCTGTATGTTTCCTGGTATTTTCCTTTTGAGTATCAAGAGTTTTGGTAAAATGTCCTTTTTTTTTTTTTGGTAGACTCTAATAAGTTATTAAGTCTTGTAGTTAAAACATCACTATAGCTAGACCTGATTTTGCTTTTAGGTCAAGTGAACCTCTGGCCTCTCTGTGTTTTTTCTTCTAAGAGGCCATTCTTTTTTGTTATTATTATTATGAACAACTAACTTTATTTATTTCAAAATTTTGTCATCTACAAATAAAGAGCATACTCTTCTTGGTACTAGTCTTCCTCTCTGTAATGCCTAGCCCATTCCCTACATTATGCCATAAACATAGTTTTTTGGAGAAAAAAATATTTATGGAATAGCCTGGTAAGCTAACACTAATTTATAGCATTGCTTCTATCAAGTTTCATTTTTTATTTAGTATTTTATTTTTCCCCTGTTGCATGTAAAAGCAATTTTTAATATTCATTTTTAAATCTTTGAGTTCTGCATTCTCTCCTTCCCTCTATCCCCACCCCCTCCTCTTTGAGAAGGCAGGCAGTGTGATATAGGTTATACATGTGTAGTCATGCAAAACCTCCGTAATAGTCATGTTGTGAAAGAAAACATAGACCAAAAAAAAAGCCTCAAGAGAAACAAAGTAAAGTATGCTTCAGTCTGTATTCAGACACCATCAGTTCTTTCTCTGGGGACAGATAGCATTTTTCATGATAAGTCCTTCAGCGTTGTCTTCGATTGTTGTATTGCTGAGAATATGTCATTCACAGCTAATCATCTTGCAATATTTCTGTTACTTTGTATACTTATGTATAGGTTACATTTCACTTTGCATCAGCCCATGCAAGTTTTTCCAGGTTTTTCTGAGAGCATCGTGCTCATCATTTCTTTTTTCCAAAATTTTCATTAATTAATTAATTTTTAGTTTAGAACATTCAGTTCCACAGGCTTTTGAGTTTTAAATTTTCTCCCTCTCCCTTCCCTCTCCCCTCCCCAAGACAGCATGCAATCTAATATAGGCTCTGCACATACATTCATGTTAAACATATTGTCACATTAGTCATATTGTAAAGAAGAATTATAACCAATGGAATGAATCACAAGAAAGAAGAAACAAAAAACAAAACAAAAAGGAGAGAGAGCAAATAATATGCTTTGATCTACATTCAAACTCCGTAATTCTTTCTCTGGATGTGGATGGCATTTTCCATCATGAGCTATTGGGAGTCATTATTTCTTATAGGGCAATGTTATTCCATCATAATCACATTACCACAACTTGTTCATCCATCCCCTAGTTGATAGGCATCCCCTCAAATTGAAGGGGCCATTCTCGAGTCTTAAATCCTGTAATGGATCATCTGTGATCTCTCTCTAGAAATTTCTGCCAGCTATTGGATCTCCTCAGGCAGCATCACATCTTTTCCAGATGTCACTACAGAGATTGTTAAATTTAGTCCTGGCAAGAGCAACATTTCCCCTCTCCCATTTCACATTTCGTTTGGTATTTCTAATTGTTCTGTGTTCCTGTTTGAAATACCAATTTAGACTGTTTGACTCACTGGCTGGTCAAAGCTAGTACTGATTTTGGCATTGATTATGAATTTCAGACCATTGTGTACCTTATAAAGAGCAGCTTGCCTTACAAAAATAGTTTCTCGATGATCTTTGGGCTCTTCTGCCTCGTCTTTCATATTCTTTTGGCTTTTGTTGTTTCTTTGCCACTATTCCAGTTTTTCTACTAACATTGCATCTTGTTGAAGCTGGCAGAAAACTGAAGACATCATTTCTTATTATGACCATATGTTATCAATGTGAAGATGAGAAAAAGGTCTATTCCCTTAGAGAAATTCTCCAAAATAATATTTCTATTTAATACTTTATAATTGCTAATAATTGGGGGCAGTTAGGTGGCACAGTGGAAAAAGTGCCAGGCCTGGAGTCAGGAAGACCCATCTTCTTCAAATCTGGCCTCAGATACTTACTGGCTGTATGACCCAGGACAAGTCACTTACCCCTGTTTGGGGCAGTTTCCTCATCTGTAAAAGTGAGCTGGAGAAGGAAATGTCAAACCATTCCAATATCTCTGCTAAGAAAACCCCAAATGGGATCAGGAAGAGTCGTACATACTGAAGACCACTGAACAACAATTCTCTTTAAGGGTGAATTATTTCTCATACATACTTTGAATAAACAAACTGTTGCCCTTTATTTTGTTAATAAGAAAGAAGATACCTGTCTAGAAGTTTAATTTGAGAATATCCAGATCTTTGGAGTCCTGGGGATTCTGTTCCAAATCTGAGTGTCAGTGCTTCCCTGGTAATTTCATGGTCAAGGCCTTCCATAGTCTCAGCTCAATTTACCTTTCCAAACTTGGTCTCATGTATTGTCCCTTTTATTAATAAAAAAATTCCTAATTGCATGTAAAGACAATTTTTAACATTCAATTTTTTTAAAAGTTTGAGTTCCAATTTTTCTCCCTCCCCTCCTAAGGTGGTAAACAATTTGATATGTTATATATATATATATATATATATATATATATATATATATATATATATATATGTATATATATATAGATATATATAGATATAGATATAGATATATATAGATATATATATATATTCAATCATGTAAAATACATTTCTATATTAGTCATGCTGTGAAAGAAGAAATAGACCAAAAGGAAAAAAAATTTAAAAATACAGAAAGTGAAAAATTGTACGCTTCAATCTTTATTCAGACTCCAAAAGTTCTTCCTTGGGATGTGGATAGCAGTTTTCATCATGAGTACTTTGGGATTGTCTTGGATCATTGTATTGCTGAGAATAGCTAAGTCATTTTCTCGTGTATTGCTCTTCTACATGAAAGCACTCCTCTAGTCAAATTAGTCTGCTGACTCTGTCCTCACTATATTTATACCTATCCTTCCTTTAGATATTGTTCCTCTATTCCTTAGTCCTCATTAACTAGTAGCTTTTCTTCAAGGCTTACCTTTTTCTATGGTGTACAATGTTTTCTACCTTCTCATGGAAGAGTATAATTACATTTTGACTAATTTATGTCTTGTGTCACTGTCTACATTTAATTTAAAATTTCACCATCTAGATTATGTGATCCTTAAGTCATTGCCTAGTTATATACCGATTTATATTCCTCACAATGCCTTGTAACTTAGTAGGTGTTTAACACCTGTTGAAAGACTTCATTGATTTAACTTATTCCTGCTAATAATCTGTCATAGATGTATAATCTGGTAGAGATGTATGAGCCTTAGAACCCTGAATGTGTGCAGAACCTCATTGCTGCAACCAGTCAATCAGATTAAAAAGAAATGAAATAGTTGTGATGTCCTTTTTTATTACTTTAGTTCCTTGCTTGACTTAATGCACTATTGTCACATCAGAGCTTAGATACTCAAAGCTCTCTTTCCCTGTCCAACCTGATGTCAATCCACATGTTCAGAGTGAATTCTCTTTTAGATTTTTCCTTGCAAATGAAGATTCTGGAGTCTGTGATGGGACATCAGGTAATGTAAACTGAGACGATTTTCAATTCAAGAGATAGCCTATCTTGGTACAAAGAGTAAGGGACTGGAAGTCCAGGGAGAGCAGGAATGCAACCTTGGCTCTTCTACTCACTAGCTGAACCAAGTCATTTAACATCTCTGACCCTCAATTTCCTCAATAATTTGTTCAGCCATTCCCCAATTGATGGGAACCCTCTTAAATTTCAGTTCTTTGCAGTCGCCAAAAGAGCTCTTATAAATATGTTTGTACATATAAAACCTTTTGTCTTTGATTTCTTTGGGGGTATCTACCTAGTAATTCTATCACTGGGTCAGAGGATATACACAGTTTGGTAACTTTTTGGACATAATTCTAAATTGCCTTTTCCAGAATGAACAGCTTCTTCATTTTACAGATGAGGAAACTCAATTCAAGAAGTGAAGGTATTTGCTTGAGGTGACATTGGTCACCTCATGAAATCCATGTCCTCTGGCTTCAAATTAAGTGTTCTTTCTAGGGTACTTTATTTATGTACTTGCCTTTGTTGATTCAGAGCGTGTGTGTGTATCCATGTCCTTTATGGGAACCGTTGCAGCCTTCTAATCTAACATGGACCTAGGTGGGGATCCCTCCTACAACATTCCAACAAATGATTGTTCAGTATTCCCTTGAGGACCTCAAATAATGAGGAAGAAATCACTACTTCCGTAATGGTCACTTCCCTCTTTGAAGAAGATAAAATCATGGCAGCTTTTCCAATATTTGAAGATAGTTATTATATCTCCTGCCCCACCCTACCCCAAGTCTCCTCTTTTCCAGTTTAAACATACCCAGTGCTTTCAACTGATCTGTTACAGTATGATCTTAAAACATGAATGACCAGGGCCACTGATCGGTAAAGTTGTAAAGTTAGTTAGCTTATCCTTTGGACTTACTCCTTTTCTCCTCCTGTCCTAACTGTACCTCTAGATCCCCCTCCCCTTTCCCTTTCCTTTCTATCAAGTGAATGTGCTGGTTCTCACATGAGCCCAGAATACTCTTATTTACCCATGAAGTATGTATGTACTATATTCCACTGGGGAAGAGGGAAGGGGAAAGAATGGTTTTACTCTTTATTTTTAAAAAAAGTATTCTAAACCCAAAGGTCAAAAAAAGGAGTATTTCCTTAGAGCAGAACAGAAAAAGAGGATTCTATATGAAACCATGAATTTCATGTTGTTTGTCTTTTTAATTTAATAAATTCTTGTTACTTTCAGATTATCCTTGTTTTTTCTTTCTGAACTTCTTTCTCTTTTCTGTGGATTTAAAAGAATGTTTCAACGGTCCTCTTGTCATTACTATTACTAATCCTCTCACGTTAATTTAAAAATCAAGATAAAGATAGGGAAAGGAAAAAAAGAACCTTGTAAGTAATGGACATAGTCAATCTAATGAATCCGCATAGTGGCTGTGTCAAAAAACATAGATCTCTTACCGAACCTTTCTCCCCTCTGTCAGGAAGTAGGTAACATGCTTCATCATAGGTTCTCTGGAGACGTGATTGTTCCTTGCATTGATCAGAATTCTTTTTTCTCTCAAAAATTGTTTTTCTTTATAATTTTATTGTTTCTCTACAGTTATCCTTCTGGTTTTGTTTACTTTGTGCTTCATTTCAATGAAGAGATTGTCTCTTTTTTTCATACTCTTTACTTTCCCAGATTAGATTTAGCCAACCCATTCTGAGGTATTAATGAATTCTAATGATGCTAGGTTATTCTACTCTATCATATTTGTACTTTCATAAAAACCCTTCTGAAAACAAGCTTATTTTAAAGTCAAAGAATAACTCTGGTGGAAATTACAGGCAGATGAGAGATGATGGAACAGGTGGGTCATTTTCAGAGTTAGAGCCTACCACCCTCCATACGTAATTACAGAGTTAGAAGGGATCTCAAGGTCTTCAAGTGAATGCTTGGAAATGCTGTAGAGGAGATCCCTAAACATGTGTCTCAGTAGTAGAACCTAAGTGCAAAAATGAATCTCTAATGCAGGGTTTCCGACAAGTGGTCACTCAGATGCTGCTTGAGTAGAGTAGGACTCTGCTACTTCACCAAACAGCTCCTTTCACTTATGGATAGATCTGTAATTTTATCATTATAGATACTCATCTATTGCAACAAAGCTTTTAACTCTTTTCAGAAGTTACAATAGCCCAAAGTTTTATTACTCTGTAGCTAACCTGCTTTTGATTACTTCAGACACTGAGCTAGGCTCGCAGACAAGAGGTATTCAATGCTGTGCAGTCTGTACTCATAGAATGTCTCGTTTGGAAGGAACTGTCAGGGCTTGCATTCTGTTTTTACTGTCTTCTAGACTCCATAATTATGTCTAGGCCATGAATAAAGGATAAACATGGAGTATTCCTCCAAATTCATACGTGCACACTTATGGGCATGTGTATGTGCGCACATGTACAGAAGCACACAGATACAGTAGAGTATAAACTCCTTGAGGGAAGTATTTCATTTTTGTCTTTGTATTTCCAGTGCCTAACATAAAGTAGGTACTTAATAAATTTTCATTGGATCAAAATATACCAATTAAAAGTAAAGAGACACCAGAGGTGCACAGTTTAACCCACATGGGCACTATTTGTTAGCTACTTGGCATTCCTTTTAACTGGCCTTTTTTAGGATCTTGGGATCTTAACTGATTTTAGGACCCCAAAGCTAATGGGATCTTTGCTTTTGGCATGAGCTGCCAGACTATTAGTGTTTTAGAAACTGAATGTAGGTTTTCTGTAGAAGTTTTTTATCATTTATGGCAATTGCCAAGTGGGTTTGTAAATGATATATCACCTGATTAAGGATCTAGAAATCACTGTGCAATCAACCCATCCAATTCACAAACCTTAAGTTCTAGAGAAGGTATTATTACTTGGGGTCCAGGAACTTAAAACATTTTTTTTGATACTTGTATTTCAATATAGTTTGTGCCTTTGGTAATCCTATGTATTTTATGGATTTAAAGACATTGCAAGAAGGGATCCTTAGGTTTCCCTAATTATCAAAGGGAGCCAAAAAAGAGGCGAAGAACCCTCTATATGAAGAGGCAATGTTTAGATAAGATAGGATCCTTAGAGATCTTACAGCCTTGTAGAGGGATACACAAATAAGTGTAATAATAATAATTTTATTTCTATATATACATATATACATGTGTGTGTATATATACACACATACATATACACACACATTAGAGTGATATAAGAAAGCAGTGTGAGATTTTGAAGTAGAGGGAGGGAAGGGTTTTTTTGTTTTTGTTTTTTTTTGACTCAGAGGCCTCAGTAAACTTGATGGAGCAAATGGCATTTGAGCTGGGATTTTGAAGATTTGTAGAGAACCAGCAGGTAGAGATGCAGAAGATAACCATTCCAAGCATAGAGAACAGTATGAGCAAAGCAGAATCAGAAGAACATTGAGTGTCCCCCGAAAGTAGTCAGGCCTCTGGCTGGAATGGAGACTACGGAAAGGGAAATAGGAAAGTAGGGTGGTGCCACATTGTAATTGCTAGGCACTTGAGGACCTAGAGTGGACCTATGTGGCCTTGAGGCTGCAGGTCCGTCCTCCCCCCCCCCCCCCCCCCCGCTCCCCTGCTGGTTTAGTTATTAGAGTAGCCAAAGAACATGGTTATGAGGTAGTTTTAATGAAACTCTGGAATAATAAGAACCACTTTGGATATTCCTTAGATAGTTGTGGGTAGAAAGTAATACCCTCTCCCAATGAGGCTGATGATCTTACAAAATACTAGCCTTTCCTATCTGGTAGCCAAACTTTTGATTACCTGTAATTGAGACCTTTGAACTGACTGCATGTTGTGACCTTTTTTGTAGATAACTTGTGCTTGCTGCTATCAGTCTCCTGTAGAAACTAAACTGTTAGAAGTAATATAATCTATTGAATCATGCAGGCAAAAGCTAATTAGACCTACTCAGAGATGGTGTCTTGCCTCTCAAATGTTATCTAACTGCAAATGCATAGTGTATATTTGAGCTAATAGCTTTTCACATTCTTGATCTAGTAGCCTTAAGAGAAACTAATTGCCCAATTGGTTCAATCCTTTTCCTCTGTTATTTGTTTTGTTTAAAAAATGTGGTAACATTCATGCTTAGAGCGCAGATTAAAGCATATTTTCTCCTCTTTAAAAAAATATGATAACATAAACTCTCTTATTTTATTAGGCAGCTGTAGTGCAGCCCTATTTGTAGAAAATCTATATGTTTTAGGATTGAAATGTGAAAATAAGTTTCTTAGCATTATTATCTTAATCCCTCTACTGCTAAGTCCTTTCATAAAACAGGTTTTATGAAACCTATGATCTCCCACATTTCAAGTTCTTCATAGTGCTCAGATGTGCCTGAAATATCTAAACAACAAGAGGTTGATATTATGCTGTGTATACATATAGGCTTTTCAAATCCATTTAAGATCACCTATTGGGGGGAAAATACCAAGGCTTAGATGGATGATATTTCCATTCTTTTATGGATATAGCTTGGTTAATATGCTAGATTGGGATGGAGTATGCCACCATTATTTAACTTTTTGTCTAATATAGCAACTGGCAAAAAACAGAATGCTTTCATTGAATTGGGTTGAAATATAGATAAAATCCCATGTTCTGTGAAGAAGCCTTTCTGAACTCCCCTTAAAACTCATGCCTTCCCTTTAACTATCTTAATTGTACAAAACTGTCCCCCTCCATTAGACTGGGAACTCCTTGAGCAGGGCTTGTTTATTGTTGTTGTTTATTTTTCTTTTTAGATTTTTTTTTTGTGTCCTCAGTGCTTAGCACAACATAGTAAGCATACTTAATAAATTCTTGTTGACTAAGACAGTCTGTGAAATATTTTAATGTTGTATTCACACATTTTGTAGTATCTAGCAGTGGAAGTGACCTTAAATTCTTTAACCTTTAAATGATAAAAGTTGGCAAAGTTCACTTAGGTAGGTTTTAAGAATAGAGCTGAGTTTTTCAACTACACCATCTCCTCTTTTCCTCTATGCCCAAGATTTGGTATTGGATTGTCTGGTACAGGGGTTTTTACTTGTTGCTTTATTTTTTCCTGTTGAATCTTGCCATTCAGGAAGTTTGAACTGTGTCACAATTACACTCAGAAACAAACTTTCACAATCATAATCATTTTGGCATTGTAAACTAATCATTTTATCAAAACTTAATCATTTTTCCTACTAGAAAAGGATCAAAGGTAGTTAGAACATTCATTTAAAAAAATGTCCGTGATGAAGATATTGAAGTTTTAAATTGTCATGAAGCAGCTCTTCACCTCAATTTAATTTGTTTAACCTCTCAGAGTTATAAATATATGGTTATTATTTTTACTCGGGAAAAAAACAATAAAAAAGTAAAACCCCTTCCAGCTTCAGATTTATAAGATACTCCTGCATATTTTATTTATTCCAACCCAACAAAAGATAACCTGAATACTGCATGATAAACATAATTTAGCTTTTTTTTTTGCTCCAGAACACACACACCCACACACATTGTCTCTCTCTCTCTCTCTCTCTCTCTCTCTCTCTCCCTCTCTCACTCCCTCCCACTCACCCACACACTCTCTCTCTCTCTCTTTCTCTCTTTTCAGGATTGGGGTTGGATTGTAGGAAGGGGAAGAGCAGAGAGACAGAGTTGAGGATATAGGGCAGGCAATAAGGACGTCTTCATCTCCTTGGTCATTGTCACTCAGGATTGTTTAAACAGTCTCTTCTCCAAGTTGAATTTTAGCTTGGGGCTTGTCCGGAATCCAAAATGCTGAGTATGCTGTACTGTTAGAATGGAGCAGTTTTTCTTTTGTCCTTTCTTGAAATGAAGGTCAAAATGATGTATGTGTCAGCAGGAAAGTAAGAGGTAGATTTAGGAATAGAAACTTTCTCATTGAAAAGAAGGGAAAAGTAATAGATTAAAATGGTATCCCTTGTTGACATTTTTACAGGTATATGACTAATAAAGGCCATAAAATCACATCAAAATCATCTCAAACTTTAGAAAGTATAGTGGCTATCCTTCCCAGGCAGTTGGCTGCTGCATTTCTTGAGTTCAGTGCTAGATCTCAACATGAGAAGGAACCATTCCTTACTGCTGGAGCATGGCAGAGGTATTATTTGGGTCTAAGAGTTTATGATATGAAGAAGATTCTAGATGTGATGTTGCAAAGAAAAATGGGCAAAGTGATCTAGTCCAAAATATACTTCAGTTGTCTAAAACATCACAGAAAATGGCTCTGAAAAAAAAATATTAAGCAGCCTAGTTGACTCACAAAATTTCAGAATGGAGACAGATTTTAGCGTGCATCTCTTTCAAGTGTTTCATTTTTATGAGATAGGGAAGAAGTCTAAATTAGTTTTATATATACACTCATAATTAGACTTACCGTTTTGTCTTTAAATCGAAAGTTGTATTACCTTACTTCAATGAAGCCTCACTTGTGACAAAAAATAAAACAAAAACATACAGTGCAGTGACCACATTTGCCAATGTAATCAATGTTCTGCACTATTAGTCTCCCACCTATCTGTTGTGAAAGGGGTTGATCATAAAAAGGTTTTTGAGCGTGGTATTGGTGGCATGTTATTTAGTTATTTCAGTCATGTCTGACTCCTAGTGACCCCATTTGGGATTTTCTTGGCAAAGATACTGGAGTAGTGTGCCATTTCCTTTCTCTAGCTCATTTTACAGCCAAGGAAACTGAGGCAACAGGGTTAAATGACTTGCCCAGGGTCATACAGCTAGTAAGTGTCTGAGGACAGATTTGAACTCAGGAAGATGAGTCTTCCTGACCAGGCTCAGCACTTTTATCTATTGTACCACCTAGTTGGTGGTGTAAGGGTAGAAAAAATAGAATGGTTGATTTTGTACCATTAAGTTAATTTATAGTTCCTTTTAGAGATGACTCCATTTACTTTTCATTGGAGGATTAATTTTTTACTTTTAAAACTTTACTTTAACTTTTGCAAACAAAATGATAGATCAAAGTATTTAAAATAAAGCAATTATGTCTTTATCTTACCATGCACTAAAAAGGAGAGGAGGAAGGGCTGTGATTTGAATTCCATATCAGGGAAAACATAGATTATTCAAAGAATTCAAATCTTCCCTTTTTTTAATGTTATGTTCTAGATTAAATTCTCTGCACTCCATAGAGGGAACAAGCCAGCATCTCCTCCACCATAAGTTGGTGCTTTTCTCTGTCAACCTAAGAATAATAAAAGGAATAAAAATCAGTAAGAAAAATACTGAGAAGTCAGATTAGATAAGTAAGGAGTCAGATTGCAACCAGTGGTGGCCAAATGTGGTTTCGAATTTTCTACTTTACTTGGAGAAATAAGCAGGTAATTTTTCTTTGGTTTGCATAAAAAGATTAAAGAACAAAATAGAAAGTATGATTCTGTGTTCTTAAGAGAATCCTGGATTCCACTGAATGAGAAATGTTATGCTTCCTGCCTCACAGCTAAAAAGTGGTTGCTTGTAGGTGTAGAACAGAGGTTCCCAAATTTATTTGGCCTACTGCTTCCTTTAAAAAAATTTACTCAGTGCCCCTCTTTCTTTAACTTTTTAACTCAGTACCCTACTTTCTTTAACCCTTTAACTTTTTTTTTAATTTGTATCATTTAAAAAATATATAAGATACATTTTTGAAAAAATGATGCATCTTAAATTTAATGCTTTATTGTAAATTTGTGGTTTTTTCTCTCTGTTGAAATTTTGATGATGCAATATTGCATCATATAACTATATATTATTGTATGGCAAACAAGTCATTACATGCACCTATTCCTGCCAATGCATGCTGGATCTGGACAATGATAGATACCCTTTGACTACCAACATTCAACATTTGCTTGTTAAGACCTGTCAGCGTACTTGACTACTGATTGGTTATAACTTGCATTTTGTGTGTTTATCACTACGACTTTAACTCTGTTACACAACAGATGAAACATGTGTGAATGATTTTTAAAAGTTTTCTTCTCTTCTTTCCTTATGCTTCCACCACCCCCTTATTTTTGTTCAACACTCCCCAGTTGCACCTGAGGCTACTACTGTCCCCACCCCCATCTTTCTAGTGGCCCCCAGGGGGAGGTATTTCTGGCTTTGGGAAACTCTGGACTATAAAATACACTTTCAGGTGGGATTAATGTGTTGATTTATTTTGACTTTTTTTTTTTTTATAAGTGAGAGTTCTATTTGGAGAGTGGAGTGAGTCATTGGGAAATGATAGTGATATTAAAAAAAAGTGTATCAAAGAATCTGAATAGAAAAAGGAGTGAAGCTGATTCTTGATTTTTGTACATAGAGACAAATTTTCCATTGAGGGTTTTCAATCATCTTTTGGTGGTTGTCACACCAGGTGGTTGGTCAGCTGTGTGATAGGATTTCAGGGACAGGCGACTCCCTGCTCACTGAGAGTTTAAAGTCTTCTGATGCTTCAGGATGAAACCTTTTATTCTACTACTAGAAGTAAGGCCTAAAATACAAGTATTTCTGGGAGAGATACTATAATATTTGGGTTTCTCCCATCTACAAGGACTTCCAAAGAGCTTTTAAAATAACGTAGTTTTTGAGGATTAATGCTAAATTATTTGTTAAAAATGGTTGGGTGGGGTTTTTTGGCTCAGGAGATAGGAGAAGAAGAGATCAAATCACAGAATGACAGAGTAGTGGAGGAACAAGAGAAACGACAGGAAAGAGGAGACAGGATGTCAACATGGCTCTGTGTTTGAGAGAGGACAGGGAAGTAGGAAGGGGTGGGGAGATAATAAGGCAGGGTGGGGCAAGAAATACTACTGGTTTTTATTCATGATATTCTGCTCTATGGCCTTGTGTTAGTCTCCTCATCCCTCTGAGTCTGAGCTCCTTAGCCATAAAATGCAAAATGAGGTGATTGGACCGGATGACCTCCAATTGCTCTTCTAGCTCTGAAAGCCGTATTGTCTTGTGTATGTTAGGTAAACCTGGACATAAAACTTTTGTCCAGTAACCACCAATAAGCACTTCAGCGGAAATTGGCATCATCATTGAGACCAGTACCTTTAATTCAAGATTGCTTTGGTTGGTGATTATTCTGAAGACCTAGTTCACAAGTTTTAATAATTATAATAGCATTATTAGAATTATGCAGATTTGGTTCTACAAGGTTTACTAACTGGATTTTTGTGGTTTGTTTGGAGCTTAGTAAATAATGTGCTTTATTCAAATTTTTATTTCACATCCCTGAGTCCTTTCTGGAGCCTCAGGACTTGAAATGGGAAATGGATCCTTCCTGAGAGACATGTGATACAGTGGAAAGAAACCCACTGGCTCTGGAGTCTGAAACTCTCACATCCTGTCTTGGTCACTTACCTGTGTGACCTTTGGCAAGTCATTTATTAACCCCCATTGATCTCAGTTTCCTCCTCTGTAAAACGGGGAGTGGGTTAGTGGTGGCTTTTAGTACCAATAATGATAGAAGAGCCTCGTTGGCTCAAGCTAATTGTGCAACTGTTGATCAAACTTTGGCTTGATCTTTAGAGATAGTGATCTCTGTCTGCTAATGGAGATGAGAGCCTTATATTTTTTGTTCCTTACTGTCTGCTTTTTCCTCTGATTAATCTTCTTTATTTTCTCTAGAATTAGCTTTCAAGCAGATTTGGTCTTAGACTCCTTTTTGGTTACATTTCAGTTTATGGTATCTTCTCTTTGGAGAAGACCAGGCAAAAAAAATCCAATTTTGTAATGGAGGGAACTAGTTGTCTACACAATAGAAAACTTTTTAGTCATAAATCCTATCTTTATAAAAGTCTCCTTCATGATTTTGGAAAATGACTCACTTTTAGGCTGTGCCTGCCATAAAGATTTGCCAGAAAATGATCTAACTTGGATGAGCATGTTGCTTTGTGCAAATTTTCAGATGCACATATAGTAACTATTAGGAGCTAGCAGGAATAAGGAGGATGGGGTAAAGTGTGCTGGTATGAATAGGATGGGTCTCTGGCATTCTAAATAATTATGTAAACTTTTAATCAGTTTTGTTTGTCTGGATATGTGCAAAATGACAACAGTTTAAGAATTTTGGATTCAAGAAACCCTATTTGAAGTTTTTTGTTGTATTTTTCTTGAAGGAATTATTATAACAGGTGACCTAGAGATGATTCTTTTGGCATCAAGATATGTTGAACAGGACCATGAACTAGTCAGATGAGGAGACTTTTGCTCTGTTAAATCAGGGGAGGACAGAAATCTGTATTACACTGCTCTCTGTCCTCCCCTTTTGTCAAACTAAAACAAAAATAGTAGCTCATGATTATTATCTTTAGCTCAGGTACTTTTCTATGTAGGAAGTATCAGAGACATTTTCTTATAAAAACTATCTTGTAAAATCTTTTATTAATTTCTAAGGAACTTTGTAGCATAATAGGAACCACACTTGGATGTGAAAAGAATTTAAAAGGAATTTATAGGTCAATTTCTGTGATTCTTTTTAAAATTCCTATCACAGAATAAAATTCTTATTCACCTCTCACAAGCCTGAAAACCTCAGAGAGCAGGAGAATGTGTGCTCGCTAACACCCACACCCACACACACACCAACACCCACACGCTTATTGACCCAAGCCTGTTAGTGGCCACTGTCAGCAGTTTCATTTTATAAAAGTATTTACATTGAATGAATATACATGTATATATACACACACGCATATATACATATATACATAATGTATGCATGTGTGTATATGTATATGTGTATATACACACAAACACACATAGACACACATATGTATATTCCTCTATATATATACATACATACTCATATGTAGATTTTGTGACTTGGAAGTGTGAACCACAGGTTCCTTCTGTTTGTGGTTAACCAACTTCATGACTTTAGGCAAGACCCCATCTCTCAGCTTTCTCACCTATAAAATGAGAGGACTGAGCTCTGTGATGTCTGAAGTCCTCAAAATAGTACGATTTTATGGGAGTTCAAGGTTATCTTAGTTTCATAGGAAGCAAGTGGAAGGCTGATTTGTAGCCAGTCTTTCTAAACTCTGTCCTTTCCACAAATAGACTTCCTCAGATGCAGTGCTCTAATGTCCACAGCAGGGAAGAAAAATTAGCTTGTTTGGAGTCAGTTTAAGCTTTAAATTAAAAAGCGGTAGTCTAAATCATGTCCCAGGCTTTGTGTGGGAGAGTCAGAGGTGTTCCCTTTATGAAAGTATTCATGAAGCTTGATGGTTGGAAATGGGAAAATTGTAGATTCTTTTTTTTTTTTTTTGAGTGGGGGAGGCAGGGCAATTGGGGTTAAGTGACTTGCGCAAGGTCACACAGCTGGTAAGTGTATCAAGTGTGTGAGGCCGAATTCGAACTCAGATCCTACTGACTCCAGGGCTGGTGCTGTACTCACTGTGCTACCTAGCTGCCTCTGTAGATTCGTTTGAAAAAAATGCAGTGCACTTATTAGCCATTAAAGTTTGGCACTCAAGGAATAGTTCATTAGGGAAAGAAATTTAGTTTTGAAGCCTAATCAATAAAGGACTTTTCTAATTGTTTCCTATTGGGCTACATATGCATAATTGCTCATTGCTTTAAGCAGTTATGAATGAAACATGGAATGAGAAGGGGGGAGAGAAATGATTAGTCATCAGACTGCTTTAGGACATAATATTAAAACATTTTTGAAGAATATGCTCTCACTCATAATGAATTAGTAAATATCTCTTCAATATCGACTCCTTTGGTATAAAGGGAAGGGAAGGAACTCTGATCCTTCTTTTCATGGACTTTACATTTGGAATTCTGATGTTCACTGTTAGCGTTGCCCTTGTTAGAGGACGTAATGTACGCAAAGGGTTTTATAAACCTTATAGTGCCAGGGAAATGACAGCTGCTGCTGTCACTATTATCAGTGTTAGTAGTCATTTCTGCCATGCTGCTGCTCTTGTTCTGGCTTTTTTTTTTTTTAAACATTTGTCTTTCTAGTAAGGGAATGGAGAAAAGAAAAAAGTATTTATATAGTACCTACTGTATTTTAGACACCTTGCTAAGCACTTTTTACAAATGTTATCTCACTTAATCTTCACAACAACCCTGTGAATTGATGTTATTATCCCTACTTAAGTGAGGCAGAGGTTAAGAGACTTGCCATGGTCACAATCACCTAGCTAGCAAGCACTTAAGGGTGGATCTGAAATCAGGTCTTCCAGCCTGCAGGCTCAGGGCTCTGTCCACTGAGTCACTGTTTAGGAAGGGGTCAGGTTGGTTGCAGGATTGTCCTTGCCTTCCTGCCTCCGTGTCACGGGCTCAAGAAAATCTAGCATGAATTAGAATTCTCCTCAAGCCCATTAACAACCTCAAGAAAGGCATGACACCAATCTGATCTTCCCCAGAACAAGTTAGAACCCCTGAGGCTTTCCTGAGCCCCTTTGGTTACTGTTGCTAGGGAAGAACTCCTGGGGAAAATGCTAGCCAAGCCAGACCATTTCAAATCAAACCTAAGGGGCTCAACAAAAGTCAGATTTGCCTTGGTGATGCCTTCAATTAAACAGCCATTTGAATTTTCTACATTTGGCTGTATTCGCCTACAAATCTGAAGTTGGATAAGCCTTCCTTCTGCCAAAAAGTTTTATTCCCTACACTTGACTTTTTTTTTTATTCATACTACAATTTTATAACATTACTATTGTGCCACAGGGCATATACATGTTTTTTTTTTAATATGACTTCTTAAATTTGTTAAAGCTGAATTTGAAACTTAATTACCTGTTCCATGGCTGGGTGGGATGTGAGTATAGACTTGCAGGCATGTTTGATCATTTTTCAAAACCAACCAAACCATCTAGAATTTTATCTCTATAAGCCCTCCTTTTTAAAAGGCCCCATGCTCTCAGAAATCAACCAATAATGCTGAAATGACTCTCTGAAGCACTCTCTGGTTATGGAAAAACTGAATTGAACGCTCTTTCTTGTCCAGCCTTGTTTCTGCTGTAATGGGAGGTCATCTTTTCTAACTTTTTTTCTCCTTACAATTACAGAGTATTCTTTTGTGAGGGACCAGAAAATATCAGGGTTGAACATCTAGGGGAAGAAATGCAATCATGACCCAGCCAAATCAGTCCACCAATAATTTTTTTTAAATGTTAGTTAAGGAGAACTTAGGCTTTTACCTTTAAAATTGCAGTCTTCATGTTCTCTTGTGTACACATTCTAATGTATCTGTTACTTATTGTTGAAATTAATATAAATAGACCTTTATTAGGGGCTTGGGGAATTTATGCATATAGGAATGGCTATTAAAATCCAAAATATCCCCTTCCCCCGTTTCCCTAGCCATGTCATGTCACAATAATGGCATTCTGCCCTATTATGTTATAACCCTTTCTTTCACTGTCACAAATGGGTTCCTCTTAGCAGCAGACTCAGCAGGGAACTATCTTTTCCTCTTTCTCATTTTAATTCAGATAACCAACACCTATACATTATGCATGTGGGTCTGGTATGTTCATTTAAGGGGCAGTCCCCGAGAGACTGCTCAGAGTCTGGATTTGGGCGTGATCTGTGGTCTTTGCTTTTTGAAATACAAGAAGAGCATGTTACCTGACACTCAGAGAATCTTGGCTGGAGTTTTTGCTGCACTCTCACTCTGGATTAGTTTACCATTATTTTATAACACTGCATTCATTTTTTTATGCCAATTGTACCATTGTTTGCAGACGGAAATTGCTTTATGCTGGCAGGCTATTCGTTACACAGTACATAGTGTTTCCAATAAATAGAATGCTCATGTCATTCCGCATGTCAGCAGACATCAAATTTGAGTCTTTTTTTCCCCTTTTTACCCAAAATATTCAGAAAGCTAAATTGATTTTTAAAATTGTATTATTCCAGACATTATAAAATATTTCCCAATAAATTGCACCTAGTCCCTAGTTGTAAGGCTGTTAAGATTTGAATCTAGAATGAGTTTTTTGGGTTCTGAATGTGGACCAACTTTTATATAATGTTCTGGAAATGGCTACACAAGATGAGAAGGAAAAGGGGGAGGAGTATGGGGTGAAGGGAGCAAATGGAGGGAATTGCTATAGGAAATTGACCACTAAAAAATAACAAAATATGGTCAATAAAATGAATAAAAAGAACAAAAATAACAAAATGAAGTCAGGTAGGGCAGACAGGGAACCCTGGAGAACAAAATTTTTCAATTTGGCACCACTGCTTTTCCTTCCACTCCATCCTCTGCCCTCCGCCCCCTCCTTTCCCCCAACATCGTCATACACAGGAGATTGGACTATTGTATTGGCTTCCTAGTCTCGAGGCTTTCTCCGATCTAGTCTTCCACACAGTTGCTAAAGTGAACTCCCAGATTGCAGATCAGACCATGTAGCTCCCCATACTAAATAAACTCTGTTGGTTTCTTATTTATTCTAGTATAAAATATAAATTCCTCTGTTTGGCTTTGACAACCTGACCCCAACCTATTTTTCCAGATGTGTTATACATTATTCTTCTTTCTCTACCATCCACTCCAGTTCAATGCAGTCTTTTGGTTGTTCCTGACTAGACAGACACTTCATCTCTCCTCTCACTACCTTTGTTTGCACTGACTATCTATCCACCATTCCTGGAGTGCCTGCTGACCTTCCTTCACCTTTGTTACTTTCAAATTCCAGCTCTATCACTAAGATAACCTTGTATTAATTCTATGCTTACTTAGGTATGTATACATTGTCTCCCTTGATAGAATGCAAGCTTCTTGAGGGCAGGGTCAGTTTTTTTTTCTTTGTCCTCAGTGCCTGGCATATAATAGAAGCTTAATAAATGTTTATTGGTTGATTGATTGATTGGAGTACACTAGGAAGATTCATATGGACCAGTACAACTTTTGTATTTGCATATAAACACCTTTTACTATATCTCTAAAATAATAAAAAATAGTTTCCACATGCATCCTCTTGTGGGCACCTGTTTCCATTTGTAAAATGAGGACATAGTTCGCCTGGATGGAGACCAGTAGATGCAGAATGACTTTAGCTAAATTACTGACCTTCAAGGTACCTTCGATGTCCCTTCCTAAGGGGATTTTGCTGCTTCTAAGATCATCACTAAGATATGTGAGGTTTTGAGAAGCCTTGTGAATTATTTTATTTAATGTGCTCTAATTTTGTTATTTTGGGCAGCTGGGTGGCAGGGTAGATAGAGCACTGCACCTGGAGTCAGGAAGATTCATCTTCCAGAGTTCAAATCCAGCCCCAGACACTTACTAGCTATATGACCCTGGGCAAGTCACCTAAATCTGTTTGCCTTGATTACTCATCCGTAAAATGGCAAACCCCTTTAGCATCTTTGCCAAGAAAATCCCAGAGAGCTGGATACAACTGAAAATTACTGACTCAACAACAACCACAAAATTTTGTTACTTAATTTTTGACCTAGAGTTATTACTTGACTTAAGGGGAAGTTTGTTTAAAAGGGTAGACGATCCGCTTGAGTATCAGTATCATTTTCCTGTCCATCCTTCCTCCCCAACTGGGCCACAGACATTTCATCTTGGTGTAGAAAACCAACCAAAAAGTAATCTAAGTGCAGAGGGCTATGAAAGGCTCAAGTAATCCTTCATTCTTTCTAGAGGTTCTCAAAGACAAGTTATAGTATTTTATCTATTCCTACTGAAGAATGTAGACATATAAAGTCAAGGACACTTAGGAGAGAATTGAGGGATCCCAGCCTCTTGTACCATGATTGCCACTTCATCCTAATGTCTCACTTTTTTTTTTTTAATCCAAATCAGATTCTGTAGTCTCACTTATTTCCCAAAGTCTGGCCAAGATAGTTATCTTTATGAAAACAAACTGGCTGTAATGTTAGCCAGATAAGATGAGAAAGATTCTTATTGGCAGAGAGAAGCTATTAAGAGGAACAGATGGAGACGGTGTCTAAACAACTTGGTGAAGGTGTGAGCTTGCTTTTCTCAGTGTTGTTTCCTGGCTCCCCAAAGGCTGCTGGATCAAGCATTGCTGATAGACTTTTTTTTTTTTTTTTTAAACAGGATGTTTCACAAAGCAGACCTTTTCCTAGGCTATTTGAAACCCATGATAGACACCCTGCCTTATGAATCCTTTCCACTTAGAAATTCAGAAATCGGAGTGAGAAGTGGAAAGGAAATGCAATAAACTCTTACATGGTTGGGCAAATAAGCTATCCTGTTTAGTAAAACTATTGTATGTCATACGCATGTTACAAGGTGTCCTCACGTCTTCCCTCCTTGTTCTTTGTACAAGACACTACACCCCCAACTGCAGGGATTTTCATTGGCTCTCTCTGTGGGATGCTCTTCTTCCTCATCTCTGCCTCTTAGTGTCACTGACTTCCCTCAGATCTTGGGTACAAGAAGCCTTTCCTTGTCCCCCTTATTTCTAGTACTCTATTGATTATTTCCAGTTTATCCTGTATATACCTTGTTTGTACATAGCTCTTTGCATGTTGTTTTCCCCATTAAGAGGAGATATCTAGTTGTCTGCTAGACTGTTAGTTCTTTGAGGGTAGGGACTCTCTTCTGCCTTTCTTTGTATCTCCAGTGTTTAGTACAGTGCCTGGCACATAACAGACAATAAGTGCTTATGGACTGACAAAAACCTGTGAGATTGAGTAATACATTTGTTGTTGTTGTGTCTAGTTGTGTCCAACTCTTTGTGACCCCCTTTGAGGTTTTCTTGGCATAGATACTGGAGTGGTTTGCCATTTTCTTCTCCAGCTCATTTTGCAGATGAGGAAACTGAGGGAAACAGGGTTAAGTGACTTGCCCAGGCTCCCACTTGCCCAGCTAGTGTCTAAGGCTAGCCTTAAACTCAGGAAGTTCAATCTTTCTGACTTTTGGCTTGGCACTCATCATTTTTCGAATAGGCCATGTTCACCTCAACTTGTATAATATGTGCTGTTTTCCTGCAAACTAAAATGTGCCCCCCTTCTCTCTCTCCTCTCCCCTCTTCTCCCCTCCTCTCCCTCTGTCCCCCTCCCCCCCCTCTCCCTCCCTCTCCCCCCTCTCCTGTCCTCTCCTCTTTTCTCCTTTTTCTCTCCCTCCCTCTCCCTCCTTCTCTCTCTCCTCTCCTCTCCCTCTGTCCCCCTCCCCCCCTCTCTCCCTCTCCCTCTCCCCCCTCTCCCCATCTCCCCTCTCTCCCTCTCTCCCTTCTCCTGTCCTCTCCTCTCTTCTCCTTTTTCTCTCCCTCCCTCTCCCTCTCCTTCCTTCTCTCTCTCTCTTTACATGTGTATGTATCATGAGCTTAGTAAAGCTTTGTGGATTGGGTAGGTTGATTGCACAGTGATTTTTAGATGCTTTTGATTTGCTGGAATAAAACATAGAGATGTATGTAGTAATAGATGTGTGAAAATGTCTTATTTCAGAGAAGTGACAAGGCCAGCTCTGGAGAGTTGACATTAAACACTGCAGATTTCCAAAAGCGCAGACAGCCCAGCAAGTCTGAGTTCTGGGGCATTCTGTTTAGAACTTGATTTTTTTTCAATAGTGCTTTTGTCTTCTTGTTAAAGGTCAGACCATAGCAGTTTGGTAACGATATTTTTTCCTCCCTACAAATTACTTTGGGGGTGGGGTGGGGCTGGGTGTGGGGAGGAGGGTTGGGGTGGGAAGAGAAGAAGAGGGAGGAGAGGAGGAGAGAATTGCTAGAAAAGCAAGGAGGGAATCCATGTTATATTAGCCTGTTACAATGCTGGATTTTCTCTCTTTGTGGTCCATGGCAAAGGCACGTGGTAAACTGTCCTTTTAACTTTTTAATGCAATGTATGTAATCCTCCCTATTCAGCAGGAAGGATCTTTGAATATTTATAGTTTTTTGATTTGGTTTCAGTTTTTGACCCTCTGGGCCTGGAGTTGGGAAGATCTGAGTACAAATCCAGCCTCACACACTTACTAGCTGTGTGACCCTGGAGAAGTCACTTAACTGTTTGCCTCAGTTCCCCATCAGTAAAATGAGCTGGAGAAAGACGTGGCAAATCATTTCAGTATCTTGGCCAGGAAAACCCCAAATGGGGTCGTGAACAGTCAGATAGGACTGGAAAATGAGTGAACAACAATAATTTAAGGGAAGAATAGAGATTTCTGAAGAGACTCAGTTTTGGTTGGCATGAAATAGAAAGATAATTTTCTGAATTCACTCCATGTCTTCTCTGCTACTGCAGACAATTGGCTGATTCTCAGAATGATCTTTCCCATCCTTCCACATACAGGCATTCTACCAGAGCAAGCCAGACAGGTTTTTGCTGAGTCCTCTTCTTTCTCCCTCTCAACCATCTCATTGGCTAGTCTCATTAGCACCATGGTGCGTCCATTTATAATCTTTATACTAATGACCGCTGGATCTTTATATCCATCTCTAACCTCCCTTCTCACCTCCAATTTCATCACCTCTTAGACATTTTACATGTCAAAAACAGCTCAGTATAATCCCTCCCCAAATCCTCCTGTCTTCTCAGCCTCCCTCTTTGCTGTCAAGAGCACCACCATCTTAGTCATTTAGGCTCATAAGTTTTGGTGTCATCCTCAACCTCTCCCCCCATATATTTGGAAAGAAGGAAACAAGCGTTTCAGAACTTGCTCCATGCCAGACATTGCGCTAATATTAATAAATATTAATAAATATCTCATTTGATTTTCACAACAATTCTGCGAGGGTAGGTTCTATCGTTATCTCCATTTTACAATTGAGGAAACTGAGGCAGATGTCAGTTAAGTGACTTGCCCGTGGTCACACAACCAGTAAATGTCTGAGGCCAGATTTCAACTCAGGTCTTCCTGACTCCAAGACCAACACTTTATCCCCTGTATCACCTCTAACATATATAATCAGTTGCCAAGTCTTGTCATTTCTGCCTTATCTCTCCCATGTTTCCCTTTCTCTCTACTCACACAGCTGTCACCTCATGCCTGGAATATTCCCATAGCCTTCTGGTTTGTCTTCCTGCCTCAACTGTTTTCCCACTCCAATCCATCATCCACCAAGCTGCCAAAGTGATCTTACTAAAGAGCACAAGTCTGACTGTGTCATTCTACAGCTTCCCTGTTCTCCACTCGTTTAACTCCTGTGTCTCAGCATGAACTCCAGAATCAAACATAAAATCCCCTATTTGACTTTCAAAAGTCCTTCATAATCTTTCTACCTTTCTACCTTCCCAGCATTCTTACACTTTACTTCCTTCCACAAACTGTAGGCTTCCGTGACACTGGCCTTCCTGCTATAACTAGAACATGATATTCCATTTCCTGACTGTTCCTTTCTGTCCCTCATTCCTGGCTTCTCTGGCTACCCTCGTGACTCAGCCCATATCTTCCCTTTTATAGGAGCCCTTTCCCAGTGTCCCCACCCTGACCACACAGCCATTATCTTCCCTTGACATTAACTTACATTTATACTGTGTATGTATAATCTATATATCTTTTCTGGTTTTTTTTTTTATGTTGTTTACCCCATTAGAATGTGAGCTCCTTTACCACAGGGACCATGTTTTTGCCTTTCTTTGTATTCCCAATCTTTAGCCCAGTGCCTGACACATAGTAGGGGCTTCATAAAGGCTCTTTGACTTACTGACTGACTTTGGTTTATCCCTTAGGCTGTAGAACAATTCAGTGGATTTCTACCCACCCTTTCCATTGGGTAAATAAGACAAGTAATCTCCAAAGCAATAACAGTGACTATCCTGGCCCCTGTAATTACTGTCTTGGGAGTTTGTATTTTGGTAAATTCAATTTATCCAGCCTTTATTAGTTATCTACTTTTGCAATGGCACTGTGTTGAGAACATAAAGATTTTTTTTTTTAAATGGTATTCCTAAATGTGGTTTACACGATTACACATGTATAACCTGTGTCAAATTGCTTGTCTTCTCAATGAAGGGGGAGAGGGAAGGGAAGGAGTGTATTTGGATCTCAAAATGTGGGAAAAGAATGTTAAAATTGTTTTTACATGTAATTGAGAAAAATAAAATATTAAATTAAAAAAGGATATTCTTATTGCCAAGGATCCCACATTCTTCTGGTAGGGTGGGATTGGGGTGGAAATAAGTGCAATTTGTGAAGAGAACCATCTTACAAAATGGTCCGTGATGTGGGCAAAGGAGAGAGCCAAAGTGCTATCAGGAAATTTAAGGTGGAGAACATTTGTGTCCCACAGCTTCTGTCAGGGAAGGTTTCATGAAGGGGTAATTCCGGAGTAAGGTATGAAGGAATGCCTATATGAATTCATGAGGGTTGAAAATGGTGGGGTAAGCTCAGAGAACTACCAGTGGTCCAGATCAGCTAGGATTTAAAGTGCCCAAAGGAGAATGGTGTGAAACAGTGCTTCAAAGGTAGATTGAAGGACCCTAAATCCCAAGTGAAAGTGTTTGTATTTTTTAACCCGTAGGCCAAAGGGAGCTGCTAGATCAGAGATATTCGAACAAGAGGCATATTAAAAATTACATTTCTTAGGCATTTTCTAAGGTGAATTCTCTTGATTTCTGTATTGTTGTTTTCTTTTCCTTACCTCTTTGGGTATATTTTACTCTTCTCATTTGTTCTTTTGTCTTTAATAATACTTTTAAAGAGCGGTGCAGCTTTGACAAACCCACATAGTAGTGACCCTTCCTCGCTAGGGCTCTGACAGTGTTAAAATGTCATGTGAGGCTCTGGTTAAGGCCAGATAAATACCTGGTGCTTTGGTACAAGGAGTCTCTAGATAACTCCATAATAAAATGACTAGATCGCATGTATTTAGATCTGAATGCCTTTCTGATTTTTACTTCTAGGTGAAATCATCTTTCCCAGTATCCTATCATCACCCATTCTTCCCAAATTCTACATTCTGTTCCATACCTGGCAATCATAGGATTGCAGCTTGAGAACAGAAAGGACCTTAGAGGTTACCTAGTCTATTTTTCCCCCTTTATTTTTTTTTTTTACAAATGCAGAAACTGAGGCTCAAGGAGGTTGTGATTTGCCCAAGGCCATATGGATAGTAAGGAAGGATTTGAACTGAGTTTCTTTGACTTCAAAGCTAGTGTTCTTTCCACTGTTCTAAACTGCCTCCTGCTGCAGTTCAGTGAGGATTGTGCTATATAGCTCTGGGAAATCTTTCTGTGGCTGAGAACCTTTGTCCTCTGCACTTCTATAGAAATGAAAGATTTGTGGAAATGGTTCAGTAGCTTTTGGCTGGTTATTGCCTGCTTTGGAGCCTGGATGATTGGATAAATATAAGTCCAGTGACCTTTTTGTCTAGTCTTCATCCTCTTTGAGCTCTTTAGTTTTCAGCACACTTGAGTCCCCCTCTTCCTAGAGAGCCTCTCCTCTCTCAGCTTTTTGGACAACACACTATCTTGATTCTCTGTCTCTCTAATCTCTCCTTAACTATCACCTTTGTTGGCTTCTGGTTTCCTTTCCTGCTCTTTAAGGTGCATATTTGCCTGAGTTCTGTCCTCAACCCACTTCTTTCTTTCTGTTTCTGTCTCTCTCCCTTGGTAATCACATTTACTTCCTTGAATTCTACTTCAACCTAAAGGATTTCCAAATCTTTACCTCCAGCCCTGACATCTCAAGCTCTAGACCCAGACTTTGTCACTTGCTCTTACCTCAAGCTAAACACATCTAAAACTAAGGTTAGTATTTTTCCTACATTCTGTTCTTCTGAGTTCATTATTTTTGTCAATGGTGCCTTCATTCGTCTAATATCTTATGTTTGATCTCTGGTATTTTGTTGGAACCTTCCCTCTTTCTCATATTTTATTTCCAATCTGTTGCCAAGTCATATCAATTCTATTTTCACAATACTTTCTACATCCATCCCCTCCTCTCTATTTCCACTGTCAACACTGTCGAATAGGTCCTCATTACCACCTGTCTTTTGTAATTTCCTTTCTTGAGAAAAGTTTTTATTGTTTCATTATCACAGTGTGTCCCAGTATTTTCCCACTTTCCTCCTCCTAGAGAGAGATCTCATATGACAAATAAAAATCAGCAAAACCAATTAACGTATTAAGAGTCTGAGAATGTGTACAATGTGCCATTTTTTCCTGCTTCTGTAAAGGAGTGTCTTTTCATATCTCTTCTTTGGACACATACTTGTTCTCTATCATTTTGTAACATTCATTTTTAATTCTTTGATGGTTGTTCTTTTGATTTATTTTGTTGTCATCATTGTGTATATTTCTTTCTTGTTTCTACTTATTTCACTTAGTATCAGATCATGTCAATCTTTCCATGCTGCCCTGTATTCATCACATTTGTCATTTCTTACAGCACGGTAATATTGCATTCGTGTACCACAACTTATTTAGCCATTCTCCAATTGATGGGCATCTACTTTGCTTCTAATAGGTCATCATGCTTCTTCAATATGGACTTTTCAATCTCTCCTTAATGCTGATTTATTTTCCTGATGCATGGGTTTTAGTTATGTCATTCAGACCAAAACATTTCAATGGTTCCCTGTTGTCCACTGAGCCAAATCCAAACCCCTTTACCTGGCATTCAAAACCCTCTGTAATTTTGTACTTTTACATCATCAGAATGTCTCCCAGTATATTCCTACCTTCTTCCTCCTAGAAAGAGATGTCATATGAAAAATAAAAATCAGCAAAACCAATTCATATATTAAGAGTCTGAGAATGTGTGCAATGTGCCATTTTTTATATGTTCCTTGTCTTATCCTATTTCCCTGACCATAATCTGTGTTTAAGCATAAACATCCTACTCTTTACCACCTTCATACCTCTGTTTATACTATTGAATTCCTATTCATCCTTTAAACCCAAACTCAAATGCTCCTTCTTTCAGCGAGCCTTTCCTCTGCTCTCTATCTCCAACCCTTCCTCCAGGTTGATGATACTCACATCCCTCATCTCTTTTCTTAAGTGTTTAGTTGGTATCATTTTTCATTACTTGTATGTGCATAGTTCTTAGAACTAGGAAGGATGGGGCACTTCAAAAGGAATTTTTATCTTTTCTCATTGTTACAAAATCAGAATAAAAAAAAAATCTATCCTCCCATCTCTTCCGAGTAGTCAAAGTGGTACTTTGAGATGACCCAACTGCCTCACTTCCTTATCATCTTATTGTCATGACAACAAAATATTCAAATATGAAAACTCTTTGAGGTTTTTTTTATCTAATTTGAAATGACTATTACCACCTGGTGAAACTTTCTGAGAAATTGGTTAAGTTTTGCTTAACTTGGTTTACTTACATTATTCTGCCCTCTAAATAGGAAAATTGGTAAGATGGTTTGACTATGTACTCAGGTGTACAATGGTTTCCCTGCCCACAGGCCAAGTTGCAGGGATGGTAGCAATTTGACACCTAAACACTGTACAAAGTCATTTCCAATTGCTAATTCAGCTGAGAAGGGGTTTAGTCATTTTAAGGACTTTTGAATTTAAATGAATAGACTGGCATGCTCAGCCACATTTGTTTCTCCATTCTATGCTGATCGTTGTAAAAATAAAATTATGTTTGTATTCCTAAAGCTCCTTTGGGAATTTAGATCCTCTTCATTTCAAAAATTGGGGTGCAGAATTGTGTGATATGGTGGAAACATTATTAGCTCTGCGTCTAGAAGGCCTAGGTACAAATGACCCTCTATGAAATTTAATACTTGGTAATGTTAGACAAGTCACTTTACCTTCTAGAACATGTTTCCCCTCATAAAATGAGGTTTGGACTGAATGGTCTCTGAGGTCCCTTCTAGCTTTAGACCCATGATCCTACAATGCAGGTGTCTGGCCAGTGATGCATGTGGAGTGACTCATGTAGCATGAGGTCAGGAATAAAAAAATTGTCATGCTTCTGAGATAATAAACATCATTTCTAAATGGTTTAGCATAGATACTGGGACTATATTCTAAAGTCTTAATGTCATGTACAGCTGATTTACTAAAATAATTGACATTGTATATGGCTAGCTTTTGTTCCTCACCTGAGATTTCCACCAGAAGTTAGTGGTAGTTCAGCTGACTTCATCCATCTGTTTACTCATTTACTAATTTGTTTATACATATTCATTTATTCATCTATTTATTCATCCATCTATCCATTCATTCATTTATGGGGGGGGTGATTATTATCTGAAAATCCTGTTTTCTGTGTCCTTGAATGTCCTTCCATCTATATGGAGTTGAGATTCGGTAAATGAATGACTGTCCCTGTCCTGTAACCTTACTGGCTAAAACGGCTTTATCTTTGAGTAAACACTTTTACCAGGAACAACTGACATTCTCAAAAGAGTCAGTCATATCTAGAACTTCCCACTAATTCTGCCACGAACCTGTTTAGTAATTAAAAGATAAAAACCTTTTTATTGTCGTTGGTTTTTAACACCATCATAGTTTCCCCCAGTGTCCCTCTTTGTCCCAAAGAGCCATTCCATTTAACAAATAGTATTTATTTAGAGGGAAGGAGGGAGAGAGGGAGATGGGGAGAAGGGGTGGGGGAGAGAAGGGGAGGGGAAGAGAGAGAGAGAGAGACAGAGAGACAGAGAGAGACAGAGACAGAGAAAGAGAGAATCAACCTAAACTGAGCAATACATTAAAAAAATCTGTGCAGTATACACTTGTGGGTTTCCCACCTCTACAAAGGGTTGAGCTGAAAGTATCTTCTCATCTCTTCTGTTGAGCCATTCTCATTCTTCATAATTTTGCATTACATTTTAAGAAGCAAATCTTCATATCTAGAACTTCCCACCAGTTCTGTCACAAGCCTGCTCAGTGATTTAAAAAAACAAAAACAAAAAAAACATTGTCCCTACTTAGTCTAATAGATGGGAACACTCAGTGTGTTTCTACATATGTGCATGTCACTGGCATATGTTTCCCACATACACAAGTTTGCTTTGAAGGTTATATTCTCAGTCACATACCTATGATGAGTGAAGACTTCACAGTTTACGTACACCGTTAGGAAAGCACAATTAACAGATTGTGTTTTGTAACTTTGAGATAGTGGAATGAATGTAGAATGTGGAGTCGGAGGACCTGGTTCTGCCACTTGTACTATCTATATGAACTCAAGAAAGCTTATCTTTAAAATGAAGGGGTAGAAAGACCAGCCAATAAGCGTTTATTAAGCATCTGTTATGTACCAGGCATTGCACTAGACATCAGCTGGGGATTTTTATTGTTGTTGCTGTTTAGTCATTTAATTCACATCTGACTCTTCATGCCCCATGATCAGATTCTCAGATTCATTTACTTTTGTTGTTATTCCGTCGTGTCCTACTCTTTGTGACCCCATTTGGGGTTTTCTTGGCAAAGATACTAGAGTGTTTTGCTATTTCCTTCTCCAGCTACTTTTTAAACATATGAGGAAACTGAGACAAACAGGGTTAAGTGACTTGCCCAGGGTCATGCAGATAATAAGTGTCGGAGGCCAGATTTGAATGCAGGAAAATAGATCTTCCTGACTCCAAGCCACCTGGTGCTCTATTCCCTGTGCCACCTAGCTGGTCTTCAACTGGGGATACAAAGACAGAAATGACACAATTTCTGCTCTTAAGGAAGTTACTTGCTCTTGGGGTAGATAACGTGTACATATGTACAAGATAAATGAGATAGGAACAGGACCTATGATTTCACTGGCATAGGGAACTCCTAAATGGGATATTCCCTCTACCATTGCAGATCAGTAAATAATAGGCAACATATGGTTGTAGAGAGTTGCTAAATGAAATTTAGCATTTCCTTTAGTTACTTGGAAACCTTATTCTGAGGGGTCCACAGGCATCCCTAGCTTACCAAAGGGGGGTCCATGACACAAAAGGTTAATGCTGTCCTTTCTTAAGTTACCAAGGAAGTGTTCTAGGGAGCTTGGCCCCGGGCCAAGAAATGAAACAAATAAAGTATGTTTATCTAATTTCAAGAGAAAGGCAAGCATGAGAGGAATAACTACCATACTGGGTTTAGAGTCAGGTTGTGAAAAGAACCTAACAGACTAGAACACTAGGGAAAATCAAATCAGATGGAATTTAATAGAGGCCAAAGTAAAGTTTTAAACCTGAATTCAAAAAAATCAGTTTTATAAATAAGTTTAAGAAGAGTGAAATGTACCCAGATAACAGGTGATTTGGAGATTTTAGTGTATTGAAAACTTAATGTGGGGCAGCTGGGTAGCGTAATGGGGCCTAGAGTCAGGAAGATTCATCTTCCTGAGTTCAAATGTGGCCTCAGACACTAGCTGGGAGACCCTGAGCAAGTTTTTAAAACCCTGTTTGCCTCAGTTTCCTCATCTGTCAAATGAGCTGGAGAAAGCAATGGCAAAACTACTCTAGTATTTTTGCCATGAAAACCCTGAATGAGGTCACAAAGAGTCGGATACAACTGGAAAATCACTGAAAAACATAACAACAAGCTTAATATGAGTAAGCATTAGGATATGGTAGCTAAGAAAGCAAATATAATCTGATGCTCAATTCAGAAAGGCATAATCTAAGTCTAGGGAAATGATGCTCTGCCTGTTTGGGCCACATCTGCGGCACCATATTTAGTTTTAAGTACTACATTTTAGGAAAGATTGATAAGCCGTTGAGTGTCTAGTGGAGGAGTGGTCAGGATGTGAGCTCATGGCGTGTAAGGACTGGTTGATGAAAATGGAGATGTTTTCCCAGGAGAAGAGAAGTCTTAGGAGGAATATGATAGCTATCTTCTAGTATTTGTAGCACTGTCATGTGTGGAAGAGAGAATAAATAAACATTCTCTGTTTGGCTCAAAGTAACAATGATTGAAATTGCAAAGAGGTACGTTTAAACTTTGATGGAAGAGGCAAATTCCTAAAAATCAAAGCTATCCAGAAGTGATAAGACCTACTTCAGGAAGGAAGGAGGCCTCCCTCTCACTGGGGGTCTTTAAGCAAAAATGGAGTAACCACTTGACCAGTATGTTGTTCAAAGGCTATTAATGCTCAGGCCTGGGCTGTGCAAGGTGGCACCTGAGGTTCCTTTCACCTCTGAGATTTTGTGATTGTGTGTGTGAGTGACTGTGTGTGTGTGTGTGTGTGTGTACACGTGTAGATACACTTAATGGGTACACCTGTTGTACTCATCAGGTTTCTCCATGTATTGATATGTAAAATGATGACTAGGGGAAAAGATTAATTAACACCTCTTGTGGATGGTCTATACTAGGGTGGGCTTGTGAAATCCACCAGTATGGACTAGATCACTAATAAAAGATTAGTCTCTTGAAAGCTTCACTGTGGCTGTTTTTGAGAGAGTCTGTCTCTGTCTCTATCTCCCTTACTCTGTCTCTCTTTGTTTCTCTGTATCTGTCTCTCTCTGTTTCTGTCTCTGTCTCTCCATTTTTGTGGAATCTCTAGTGAAAAGAATCATGTCCCTATTTTTGCTTATCATACAAAGAGAGACTTAAACAATATTATGTTAGGAAGACACAAATGGTGTTCTTCCATGAAACAACCCTCCCCATTAGTCTTGATGTATCTTTTCAAGTGTCTTTCTCTCCTTCCCTCAGGTTGTTTGGAACTGTCCATGTCTCTCTTCCTTTAACTGACCATAATATAAAATGGGAGGAAGGAGACAAAATAAAATTAGTTTTATTAAGTTGAATTTTACCTTCTCTGGCAATTATTTTTTTAAATGGGCATATGGAATTTAATTTTTCCCTCCAAAATATACAAATACTCACTATCACTAAGAGTAAATTAAAACAATGAGGAGGTTTCACCTCATACCTACCAAATGAGCAAAGATGACAATACAGAAATCATCACTGTTGGTTGTCGTGGTTGTTCATCCTTCGTTCTTGAAGTGAGTTGGATTTAAGTGAGGCAGAGCTGTGCAATCACCAACCCCACTCTCCTCCAGAGTCATCAGAGTCCAGTAGCAAGACATAGGTCAAGAGGATGGGTGATGGCCCAGGATGCAGTGGGAGGCCTTGGCCTTTTTAAGCTAAGGTCTTTATGAGATTTCAGTTTGACTGAGTTTTCTGTCAGTGTTGAAGAGGCTATGGAAAGACAGGCACACAAATGATTGTTGGTGGAAATTGTGAATTGGTCCCATCATTTTGGAAACAGTTTGGAATTATGTAGAAAAAAAGTTACTAATCTGTTCATTCCCTTTGACCCAGTGACATTGCTACTGGGCATTTATTCATGGAGATTAAGACCAAAAAAAGAAAGAAAAGTCTCACATATGCCAAAATACCTATAGTTTCAGTTTTAGTGGTGGCAAAAAACAAAACAAATAAAAAGCAAAGTGGGTGACCATTGACTGAGGAGGATGGCAAAATGAATTGTATTGTGTGATTTTAATGAAATAGTGGTTTTCTAGAAGAAAACGAATGTGAAGAATTCAGAGAAAATTTCATGTGAACTGAGTCAGAATGAAGAAAGCAGGTGGAAGAAAAAGTAACAGTGACCAAATAATGTAAATGACACATTGAACTCAAAGGCAGCTGACCTAAGACTAGATGTTATTACCAATATTCCTCCCAAATATAGGACTCATCCTATCAAGTGTCCATAAGAGTCTGGCTTGGGAAATGTGGGATCATTCACAGAAATGAGGGGTTGGTCACAGAAATGAGGAGTGACCAGGCTGTCTGAGGAGGGGCAAACTGGTCCAGGTCAGAAAAATGGATCAGGACGAACTTTTTGGTCCTGCTCAGTTTAAGAACAGGGCTGCTATGCTTTCAGCTTGGTTGAGATAGGGAGAACTTGTCCTTCCACCCACCTCCCCTACCTCATAAGTTTGTTGTAAGGATCAAATGAGATAATATTTGTGAAGTACTTAGAATGTTGCCTGGCGCATAGTAGGCACTTAATAAATGCTTATTCCCTCTCTTCCTTCCTCTCTTCTGTGTCCCACCCATACCCTTCCCTTCCCACCAAATTCATTACTGAGCGCAGTTGAAGAAACCTACCTTCCGTCCTAATAATTCCCCTACTCATACTCCTCAAGTCAGTGACTGTCAATAGGATGGAAAAAGATCCTTTTGATTCATAGCACTTGCTGATTATTTACATTGTAAAGCAAAGGAAATCTGGGCCAGCTTCTTCAGATGACAGTATTAGAAGATCCTCATGAGATAAAAGGTAATAATTGATACCCATTTTACAATGGGTAATACCGCTCATAATATTCCATCACCCTTCTAAGATTTTATAAATGAGTTTATATTCTAAATTTGTGCTGCCTTTGGCTATCATCTCTTTTGCTTGACCAGTAGATCAAGTACTGATTGAAAAAGGCACTTTTTAGTCTCTGCCTTCCCAATAAGATTATCTCTAATTTATCCTGTTTGTATGTAGTCATTTTTGCGTTCTATTCCTGCCCCTGTTAGATGGTGAACGCTTTGAGGTTCGAGATTCTTTTTGTCCTTCTTTGTATCCTCAGTTCTTAGTCTAGTGCTTGGCATACAGAAGGGGCTTAATAAATATTTATTGACTTGGAAAAAAAAAAGATCCTCCTTCCTTGAACCCCAGTCTTCTCAATCTTGAATAGCTCCTGTAATCATGCCTTTTCCACAGATGTGTTCAGTGTGTCTTCTCCACTCTTTCTTCCACGTGTCTTCCCTGGCTAGTCACTCCAGACTCCTAAGGCACTGCAGCTCTTACTAGCTGGAAGGCTCTAACACAGAGTGACTTCTAAGAAAAAGAACCTTTTTTTTTTAGTGGTTTCTGCAGGGTGGCATTTGAGTGGGTTGGCACGCAGAGGTTCCAGCCCTAGAGATATATGTGCCAGGTGGTCTTTGATTTGGCCTGGGGACAGATTCTCAGAGAGGTCTTTTAACTTTGGGGGATTCAGGTACTGAGTCAACAAGCATCTTGTTTGACTTGGGAGTTGAGACAGCAAGCCCTAAGTCTATCTTGGAAATATTTTGTTAGCTTGGTTTGTTTTTTTTTTGTTTTTTTCCCGGCAGAGTTTATTTATTAAGGTACATGTGATCTCCAAGAATTGCAACAGATTACAGTTTTTAAAAAAAGGCTTCTCTGCTGCCACCTAGTGAAGTGGTTTAGCAGCTTTTATTTCACCAGTTCTGTGAAGCCAAAGTGTAATAGAGCACTGGATCTGGGTTCAAATCCTGACTCAGACATTTACTTAGTTGTGTGGTCTTCAGCCAGTAACTGAACCACTCTTGGCTTCAATTACTAATAATAGCTCCTCCCACCCAGGGTTTTTGTGGGGATCAAGTGAGAATGTATGTATAAAACATTTTGGAAACATTAAAGATGTGTATATCTTATATATATATATATACACATATATACACATGTATATATATGTGTATATATATATCTTAAAGGTATACATATATCCATATAGCATATATAATATAGTTATAGCTTTATATATGACTGTTTATAACTTAAAAATACAGACATGTTAGGTGCTGTTACTGTTACTTCATCACTTGAGTACAGTTGGGTTTTATCTTTAGAGATTCTGGCATAATTATGAAATGGGAATTCTTACACCGGTTGGTTATGCACCTGGGTTACTTAAGTGTTTCATGACAATAACATTGGTTTCCCGCTCTTTTTCAGTTGGGTATCATTCTGAGAGGGGCAAGTAGGTGGTGCAGTGGATAGAGCATTGGGACTAGAGTCAGGAAGACCTGAGTTCAAATCCTTTCTCAGACGCTTACTAGCCGTGTGACCCCGAGCAAGTCACTTAACCTTGTTTGCCTCAGTTTCCTCATCTGTAAAGTGAGCTAGAGAAGGAAATGGCAAACCTCTCCAGTATCTTTGCCGAGGAAACTTCAAATTGAGTCAGACATGACTGAAAGTGACAGAAAAACAACAAAAACAAATGAATCTGAGAGAGATGTATTATCGTGATACGCAGATCTTAGAATCATAGAATGTTAGAACTGAATTACAGTCTTAGAGATTAAAAACCTAGCATTTCAAAGCATCTCAGAAATGAAGTAATTCAACTCCCTTGTTTCATAGATGAGGAAATAGGCCTCCTATCAAGATAATAAAATAATAAATTGGCATGAACTAATTATGGCCCAAATCGCCTCTCCACCCCGCCCCCAGCACCCTAGACTTACATCTCCAACTACCTATTATAAATATATACTCTGATGTCCCTTTGGTCCTTCAAATTCAACAGCTTTACAATTAATTTATCATTTTACCTTTGAGCACTCTGTTGATGGTGTTACGGTCCTCTGACACCTGGGCTTGAAGCCCTTTTCCCTTTCTTTCTGTCCCCACATAATTGAAGAACATTTTGTATTGATCTTTGACTGGGAAAGTATGTAGAAGATGGGACTTTAGCTGAGACTTGTAGGAAGACAGGGATACAAGGAAGTAGAAATGAGAAGGGAGAGAATTACAGGCATTGGAGACAGCTGATGCAAATGCTTGGAGTCAGGAGATGGAGTGTTGTGTATTTGTACTAATAGGTGCTTATTAAAAGTTTGTTAAATTGAATTATTTGTGCATGTATTGTCAAGATTAGTTTTTTTTTATTTAGCAGAATGTAAAAATGACATTTTGGTTAATTGTTTATTTTTTTTTAAAATCATTAATAATATGGCATTTCTGTTGGAGTTGGAGAAACCACAGCAGTTGGTTGTCCTACAATCTCCTCAAAAGTACTTGGCCACACCACTGCATAACAGAAGAGTTGTGAGACCTGACAGTAGTTGGCCTGCCAGAAATGAATTTAATTACTTTTCTTCCTCTGAAAACATCCTCCTTTAAGACACTTTTATTTTTCATTTTATTTGAAAGAATATATAGTATAACTTCTTTTATTCTTCATTTAGTATCAGGAATGATTAAGACCATCTCATCAATCATGGTCCCTTATTGTACAGCTGATCACAGACATGGCATGGGAAAAGACACATCAAGCTGGATTTCTAGACATGAAGGATTTGCAGAAGAGAGAACCCTGGATAGCCTTCATTATGCTATATTTTCAGGGCTACTTAAATTATTTTGGAGATAATTTTTCCATTTTCCTTAAGGACTGACTGAGGTAGTTTGGGGGTGTAGTGGATAAGTGTGCTAGACTTGGGTTTGGTGAGACCTGGCTTCAGATCCTTCCTTGGATTTGCTGGATGACCCTGGGCAAGTCTTTTAACCTACCTCATCTACGTCATTTATAAAATAGAGCTAATGATAGCATCTGCCTCATAGGGTTGCTGTGAGCAAGATATACAAAGCGCTGTACCAAACTTAAAACACTATTAAATGCTACCTGCTGCTGCCGCCGCCGCCACCGCTGCTGCTGCTGCTGCTGCTGCTACTACTGTTATCTTTCTTTAAAAATGAGTCTATGTCTTTCCAGGTGCATATCTCAGCTATCCCTCCTCCCACCTACCTCCATATTACTTTTGGTGTGAAATTAAGATTATTCAGCTTTACCTCAAACTATTTCCTTTTGTAAACTGTTCTACCCAAATTGGATTAGTGGCTGTTTCAGAAACTCTATACTGTGCCTCCTGCTTCCATGTATGTGCAGAAGGTTTTTCTGTGCCTGAAACATACTCAGTCTTTGCATCTCAAAGTGCTTGTCCTTCTAGTTTAAGGCTTAACTCATAGCTTCCATGAAGCTTTTCCTGACCATTCCCACCACCACCACTTGTTAGTTTAGTCTCCCTCTTTGTTTCTATGTGTCTTTTGCTGTATCTGTATCTTGCCTTGTCTCTCTGTATGTATTTCTCTATCCCTCTGTCTTTATGTCTCTGTCTCTCTCTGTCTGTATCTATTTCTCTATCCCTCTGTTTGTCTTGTCTACTTCTCTCTTTATGTCATCTCTCTCTCTCCTTCTCCCTTCCTCCTCCCCTATTTTTCCTCTCCTCCCTGCTCCCCTCTCCTTCCCTTCTCCTCCCTTCCTCCCTCTTTCCCCCCTCCCCCATTAGAATGTTAAGGTCCTTGAGAAGAGGGGCTGTTTTTACCTTTGTTCCCCCAGCACCTACCAAGCACACTGACTTGCAAACAGTAGATGCTTCTTGAATTATTGGGGTGGAGGGGAAAGGAGGGGTGGGGGAGAAATTCCTACCCCAATCCACAATTCATGCCTGTTATTTTTCTTTAAAAATTGTCTCCCTATTACCGCAATCACAGGATTCTTTGGTGTTCTGAATTGAACATCATCTTATTAGTAATTATGATCTTTTTAAAAAACTGCCTCTGAATAGAGATAGAGAGAGGAGATAGGAAGAATGATGAGGAAGGCCAAGTAATGCTAAGACCCTAAATTTGCAGCACCTCCCAGGGGTCACCTCTCCCCCACCTTCCTCAATTTGAGGCATAAACATTGTGATTTATTTTGCTGTTAGAATTATGTGTATGGTCTGGATTAACCTAGGAATGGGAACATATTTCACTGTGTTATAAATTGTTATTTAGGCCAAACTCTGTGAAGAAAGTCAGAGACAAACAATGTTAATCATTCTAGGAATTGACTACCTGGTGCTTGCATTTTCTTGTTCTTTCCGGCCAGGGTTCTGTTGTCTTGAAAAAAAGAAAAAGCTTTGTGCTGCCAGTGGAAATTATAGCCCTGGACTCCCTTCTAGCTAGTTTTGTGATACTGAAAGTATTAGATTAAAAGTTTCAGGCTAGCTACCCTAATACTTTTTTTTTTCTTGGTTTGCTTTCTATTTGGAACCCATGACTGAGTAACATAATTGAGGATTGTTAAAAAGGTGGCAGTTTTACTTGGCTAGGAGAGCTGAATATTGGCAAACTTATTTAAGTTGCTTCAGTTAAGAGAAAATAAGCAGTGGCTGGATTGATGTTTTCTGTCTGGTTGAATCCCATAGCATACCTGAGCTTAGACTGAAGCGCAGAAAGGTGTTTCCACAAGTCAGACAGCTTGCTATAAGGGAAACATTCATGGACCTAGGTTCAAATCATGGCCCTGCAACTCAGTATCTTCTCTTCTTTCTATCCTCTCTTCCAAGGGATCATTTGTCATCTCTCTGCAGATGAGGGATCTATCGCCTAGATCCATCCCCAATCCTTCTTCTGAGCCCTAGTCCTATGTCAACATCTGCCTATTTGACATTTTGAACTGGATGTTGGGCAAGAACATTCAACTTAACATGTCTCAAAGAAAAGCCATGATGTTTCCTATTTCTGCCAAGAGCACCACCAGCCATCTAATCACCCAGATTCACAACCTTGGTGTCATCCTTGACTTCTTAATCTGACTCTATATAGCCTCTCAGTTGCCAACTGTGACGTATGAAAGTTTGAGAGACTATTTTCTGGGTAATTAATCATTTTATTAATTATGCTGGTGAGTAATTAATAGACGGGGTCAGTGGCACTCTTGAATGCCAAAGACTCTCATGAAACCCGCTCAGTGCTAATATGCCCTTGGAAGAGTGGGTGTTCCTGAGGGTGGAAATCAACTCTGATTCGTAAACAAGTAATGAGAAAATGAATATTATAATGAGAGGTGGACCTATTCTAATCGGACGCTAAGGGAATGTGACGGATCATTCTTGCTCCCAGACCACCTCCAGCCTTGGGAAATCTCGACAAAAGATCTACTGCCACTACCCCCTCCCCCTCAAACCCAAGACTGAGTAGAACACAATCTAGTTGTCACCAGTGCCCTTCAGATATTGGCTTGATCTAGTAGAGAATGAAGATATAGGAAGGGAAAAAACCCTGTATCTCCCTAATAATTTTTTATTTAATAATCATTTCTTTCACAAATTTTATGATTTCTATCTCCAGATTTTCTCTTACATTTTTATTTTTCTCTCTCTAGTTACACCTCATCTAATGCAAAGAGTCTCTTAATTGGTCTCCCTACTTCAAGTATCTCCCAATTTTAACCCATTCTCCACTCAGATGCTGAAGTGATTCTTTGTAAAGCACAAGCCTTACCATGTTATTCCCATGCTCAACAAAGTCCTGTGGCTCACTATTACTCCAAGAATCAAATAACATCCTCTGTTTGGCATTTCATATTCTTACTCCAACCTTTTCTTGTTAGTCAGTCGTTTCAGTTGTGTCTGACTCTCTGTGACCCCATTTGGGGTTTTCTTGGCAAAGATACTGGAGTAGCTTGCTATTTCCTAGTTTTCTAGTTTATTTTATAGCAAAGGAAACTGAGACAAATGTGGTTGAGTGACTTGCCCAGGGTCACACCACTAGTATGTGTCTGAGGCCAGGTTTGAACTCAGATCTTGACTCCAGGCCCAGTGCTCTATCCACTTAGCCACCCAGCTGCCCACTACTGTTACTGTTCCCAACTACTGCTTCCCAATTTCATAATTCATTATTCTTCTTTACATACCTTATGATCCAGCCAAACTGACTTTGTTTTTCTCCTAAGACATTTTTTTTAACGTCTTCACACTTTTGAACTTACTGACTATCATGCCTCTTAGAGTCTTTAATCTCCTTTAAGGCTGTATTCAGAAACCACTTTCTACATGAAGTCCTTCTCATCCCCCCAGGTGCTAATGCCTCCCTCTCAAGTAAACTTTAGTTATTTTGTAACTTTTTTACTTGGCTCATATACAGAGAGAAGTGCCATGGTATAGCGTGGGCAGTGTCCTGGTCTTGGAACCAGGAAGACCTTGATTAAAATTCTTCTTGAGGCTCTTATCCACATAACTGTGTGGTCCTGTGCAAGTCTGCTTATCTGTAAGATGGGGGTTAGACTCAGGGTCCTCTTGGGTGCCTCCTAGCTCTAAGACTATGACATGGAGATGTTATCTCCCAAGCTCCTACATGCATGGACTACTTTTTTTTTTCTTCAGATCCTTAGCTCCATATACAATGCCTGACACATAGTAGGTGCTTGTCAGTTGTTTGGTTATTATATTGTGGCTGCAAATAGGAGAGCCACCCTGGGTTTCAGAGGATGAGGGAGTGAGTAAGAATGTTGAGAGGTTTTGGGAAGGAGATACAGAGGAAGCAAAATGAGAAATGTCTTCAGAATGAAGCGGGGTGGGGATAGGAGCAAGTGGAGTAGTAGAGAGCTTAAGCAAGATCATTTGAAACAGCCATTGTTGTGAAAGTGACTAACACAATAATTGATGAAGAAAAGGATTGCCATGTGTCTTTGAGGATCCAATTGAGGTAAATTGGCTTAAATTTGCAGTGTACCCAGTAATTTTGTGATTTTCTTACAGCAGTAATCAGAAAAATATTTTAGAAATGGGGTATACCGTATTGGCTGCTGAGAGCCAATTGTTACATTTTCAGCATGAGCAGTTACCCTTTGGCAATCAACAAATGCTACAAATTAGGGCGTAATTTATTGTTTTGTCAAATGTCTAGCTTTAAGAAAATAATGGAGAAAATGTTATCTCAATAATGTTAAAAGTGTGTCATATATGTGTGTGTTTGTGTATATATGTGTGTTTGTGTATATATGTGTGTATATACATACATATGTGTGTATACATATACACATGTATACACATATACATATATTATTTTTTTTTCTTTTCTCTCTCTGTGAACTGGTTATTAAACATTTACCAACATACCACTTCCCAGAAATATCTTAACTTTGGACACCAGTCAAAGGACTCTCAGTGAAATAGATTTAGCCGACAATTTATTGTTGGTTTTTTTATCTGAGTTCTGTCTTTTCTCCCTCTTCTAATTGAGGGTCCATTTCTCAGACTGTCCTTCCCTATCAAAAGTAACCAGATCTCAGCTCTCATGTACATCCACCTGAACTATTCTCCTATTTAGTGGCATCTTACTTTTAAAGTAGAATAGTTTCTATATTAGGAAATTGTGTATAAAATCTAAGTATTTTACAGTTGTCTCTTCAGGTCTTCACAAATTGAGAGCTGAGAATTATATTTCCATTTCAGTACAATCCTAATTCAGTGCAAGGCACACAGTACAATTAGGAATCAAATTGAGCTGCTTCTGTCTTCAGCTGAGTTCATTATAGAAATACTTATCATTTGACCCATGTTCTTTAAAATTAAGTTATTACAGAGGTCTGTAAATTCTGTTTACTCAAGAGTACACTGCATGAAGTAATTATTTAAAGCATGTTAGAGAGAATGTTTTCTGACTAGGGCTGAGGTGTTGCCTAGAAATACACATATGTTTGGATATAGTGCATTATTGCAGATGGGATGAACATTTCATGAAAAAGGGAATATCTTATGTGGTTTGTGAGGTTAGTCTCAACAAATGTTATTTTTAAAATTATTTTTATTTTGGTAAGTATTTCCCAATTAAATTAAAAGTTTAGCATTCATTTTTTAAAAATTGAATTCCAAATTCTCTCCCTTCCTTCCTCCCACTTCTCCCCGATTCCTCCCACCCCCTGAGAGTGCAAGCAACATGATCAATTATACTTTGAAGTCATGCAAAACATATTTCCATATTAGCCATCAACAAGCATTTATTGATCAAAATGGTCCGACCCCACCCATAGGAGATTGAGCTGACCTTGTGTGGTCTCTTAAATGAATGAGCATCTCTCAATTCCCAACCATTCCGGTCCATGAAAATTCACATACAGATTTAAACTCTCTTGTTTATACTGCTCATAGCTCCTCTCTATTGTTCTTGTATGGAAACTGACAGCCTACTAAACTAACTAAACTAAACTACTCCACTTTTCTAATCAAACTGGTCTCCTGGGTCCTCCCTATACATGTTCCATCTCCCCTCTCCATGCCTTCATACAGGTGGTTCAACCCCCACCCATCTGGTTTGGCCCAGACTCCCTCCTCACCTCCCTTGTCCTCTTAGAATCCATGGTTTCTTTCAAAGCACAGCTCATGTGTCACCTTTTACATGAAACTTTTCATGCCCCTCAACCCCCAATTGTTAGTAATTTCAAAAGATATTTTGTGTTACTCATATACTTGGTGTTTCTTTTATCTGAGTGTATCTTAAGATAATACATTTAAAGCTGGAATAGCCCAGTCATCTCATTTCACCAGTAAGGAAACTGGAACCCATAGAGGCTAGGTAACTGGCCCCAAGCTCACACAGATAGGAAGAAGAAGAGACATGATTCAAGCCCAAGGACTCTAATTCCAAATTCAGCACCCTTATCGCTACCACATTTTATTCCCCAGTAGAATCTAGTAAGCTCCTGGAGGCCTAGGAAGACTGGCTTGTGTGTGTCTTTGTCTCGCACATGCTTAATACATGTTTGTAGAAATCCATTGAATTCTAACTGCTTAACTGGAGCTCTGCATGTTTTCTGTGTGTTTGCTTGATGGGTGTTTATGGAGAGCTCAGTCTAGCCACTGTGCCCTAAATTTGCTAATAGAGCCCATGGTCATGTTGCAATATCATTGATCTAGAAAAATCCATGGGAATGATAAAATAAAAGAGGGCATCAAATAAGGGAAGGACAGTCAGCAGAAGTTTGGGTTTTAGCTGTGATGCCTACAAATATACATTATTTGTAATATATTATAAAATATAATCAGTATAACATTTCACACATGCACGCACACATATAAAGGCCTTTACATAATTGGTCCATATGGATTGCTCCACATCTATGTATGCTATCTCCTATTTCTACTTCTTTTCCCGAGATTAAGAGATCATCAGCATTTTGCTATTCTAACTAATTCTTACCCAGTGATTACTATGACAAACAAAATGGGAAAGGAAAGTATATCAAACTGGTAGCCTGGTTTTTTTTTTAAACTGAAATGCTTAGAAACATGATTATTTTCATATTATGTATTTGTCAGCCACACCAGAAAGGAGGCTGTTTTGTAATTTGTGTTTTTAATTTAATGTGTCATCCATTTTTGTGGAATGTACGAAGGAAGCTATTCCAGAGAAGGCTAAGCACTTTGCAGAGGTCATGGTGGTGCCCACTGACACAAGGCTAAGCCCTTCAGCTTTCATGTGTTCCAATATCAATGACTGAATGTGCTGTCAACAAAGTACCCACATGCATTTCCTTAGCTCATGAGGCTGATATGATTTTGATGACAGCTTTGTACCCTATCTGGGATGAAGGATGGGATTGAAAGGGCAAGCTTTATTTCATACTTGTATGCTTCTGACTTCACTCTTTTTCTTGTGCCATGAAGGGGGAAGAATAATAAATCACAGTCTAAATAATCCAACAAAGGTTACTTAAATCCTATCATGTGCATGGTGCTGTGCCAGGGGCCAGAAATACAAAGATAGAGATGGCACAGACCTTGCTCTTGAAGAGTGTATGTTTTAATGGGGGAGGGGAAAACAGCATGTACACAGATAATTATGATGTGAAGGATGTTGTAATAATTGTGTAGAAATGTCTCTGAGAAGTAATACTCTAAGGAATTTGGGTGAAAGTCATCATTCTTCACTGGGGGATGAGGTGAAGGGAATTCCGGTCAAAGAAAATTTCATGAAATACAGGCCATGAATTTAGTCAACAAGAATTTATAAAATGGTCACTTTATGCCTGCCACTGTGCTATGTGCTAGGGATACAAAGAAAATTCAAAACTAAAACAATCCCTGCTCTCAGGGAGCTCACAGTCAAATAGAGGAGACAACAAAAAAACCACTATACATAGTCAACATACAGAGTAGGTGGGAGGAAATCTGAGTATGGAAGGCATATGCATGGGGTCAGGGAGACGTGTACCAGGAAAGGTGGATTTTGAGCTGACACCTGAAGGAAGCCCAGAAGGATAAGAGGCAGGGGTAAGGGGGCAGAGCATTCCAGACATGGGGAGCAACCAGTCAAAAGGCGTAGTGATGGGAGGTGGAAGGTTATGTTCAAGGAACTGCAAATAGGCCAGTGTTGCTGAATTGTAGAAGGCATGGACAGGGGTAAAGTGTAAGAAAACTAGGCCAGCTAATGAAGAGCTTAAAATTCCAAGTACAGTTCTTTATATTCGATCCTGGACATGATAGGGAGCCATTGGACAGTATTCAGGAGGGAATTTACCATAGCTGCATCACTGTGCTTTAGAAAAATTGCTTTGGCTGCTGAATAGATGATGGATTGGAATTGGAAGAGATTTGGACCAACCGGAAGGCTATGACTGTAGTCTATGTAAGAGATGATGAGGGAATGAACCGTGGTGATGGTTGTAGAAATAGAGAGGTTTCACATACAATAGATGCTATAAGGACATAAATAACAAGATTTTGCAAGGAATTGGACATGTTGGGTGAGTGAGAGTGAGGAATTGAGGATGATGATGAGGTTGTGACTATGGGTGGGTAAATGGGAAAATGGTGGTGCCTTTAGCAGAAATTGGAAAGTTTGGTATAGGGGAGATTTGGGGAGTAAAGATAATGAATTTTATTTTGGGTACGTCAAACGTGAGATGCTTATGGGACATGCAGTTCAAGTTGTCCAAAAGATAGTTGAGTAATGTGTGATTATATTTCAGGAAAGAAATTATGTTTGGATGTGTGTGTGTGTGTGTGTGTGTGTGTGTGTGTATACATATATATACATATATATATACATACATACATACGTACACGCACATCTGGGAATCATCTGCATAAAGATAATAATTGAACCCATGGGAGCTGCTGAGATCACCAAGTGATATAGTATAGAGTGATAAGTGAAGAGGGCCTAGGACAGAGCCTTAGAGAATATGCATAGTTAGTGTAGTTAGTGGACTTGATATGGATGCAAAGTCAGCAAAAAGGACTGAGAAAGAGCAGTTGGACAAAGAAGACAGGAGGACTAAGAGAGAGAAAACCTAGAGAAGATATGACATCCAAGAGGTGAATGTGACCAACAAATGCTGCAGAGAGGTCAAGTGCAATGTGGATTGAGAAAAGATCACTGATTTTTGGCAATTAAGAGATCATTAGTAACTTAGATCAATTTCAAGTGAATAATGAGTTGGGAAGTCAAGTTCCAAAGGTTTTAGAAGGGGATGAGGAGAAAGGAAGTGGAAGCATCCAATGTAGATACCCTCTCAAGGAGTTTATCCAAGAAGATGAGATGAAGAGACATCTAGGACAATAGCTGGGCTGAGAATGGTATTATCAAATGAGAGTATGTTAAGGATGGGGAAGACATGGCCTTGTTGGTGGGCAAACAGGAAGGAGCAAGTAGATGGGGCAAGACTGAAGTTGGTGATGACAATAACAATGGCATAGCTAGGAGATATATAGAGTCTCCTGTGTGCCAAGCACTGTGCCAAGAGCTTTACAAATACCTGATCTTTACAAGAACCCTGGGAGGTAAGTACTCTTACTATCCCCATTTTACAGTTGTGTAAACTGACGCAAAAAGGTTAAATGACTTGTTCTGGGTCACAGAACCAGTCTGAGGCTGGATTTGAGCTCAACCTTTCCTGACTCCAGGCCCAGTGCTCTAGCCACTCTGTGACCTAGATGGCTCAGACAAGGTGAGAGGGAAGTGGGAAGGATAGTGGAGTCAATCTGTTAGAGAAGACTGGAGAAGCCAGCCTTGACAAGAAGGGCTACCTCTTCATCTAAGACCAGAGTGAAGAAAGGGACTTCAAAAGACAGAAATAAGTGAGTGGAAAATGGTAGACAAAATTAGGGATGGCATGATTAAAGCACACAGGATGAGAACTGGGAATGGAGAGAAGGCCATTTTGACTAGAAGCAAGAGGCAAGTAGTAAGAGATAGCTGGAGAAGCAGCTTTGGAGGCAGGTTGTGAAGGACCTTGAATGAGATCTAGGATGAGAAATTTATCTTATGCAGTAGACGTTGGCTAGCTTCCAGTTGCTTTTTTGAACCAGAACAATATTCAGAAGATTATTAGGACAGCAGTGTGAAGAGCAAGATAGAAAAGAACTGAGGGCCAGGAGACCAATTTGGAGGCTATTGTAATGACCTCACAGAGATTTTGTTGTTCAGTCCTTACAGTTGTGTTTGACTCTTCATGGTCCCCTTGTGGGGTTTTCTTTGCAAAGATACTGGAGTGGTTTGCCATTTCATTCTCCAGCTCATTTTACAGAAGAGGAAACAAGGTGAAGTGACTTACCCAGGGTCACGCAGCTAGTAAGTGTCTGAGGCTAGATTTGAACTCAGGAAGATGAGTCTTCCTGACTCCAGGCACAGCACTCTGTACACTGTGCCACCTAACTGCCCCCACAGAGATTAGATGAGGACAAACTAGAGTTTAGAGTCCCCATGATTTGGCAACTGATTGGATGGTGGGGAGAGCAAGGAAGAGCCAATGATGATGATAAACAGGGTTTTTTTTTTGGTAATTTTGCGGATGATTTCAGAAGTGTTAAGGAAAGATAACTTCTACAACTGGTCTTACTTAAAAAGGGTCCTGGGCTGTGTGCTGTTCTAAAATAATAAAACATCTACCAAAGGAACACATTTTCTCTCTTTCCGGCAGCAGTTCTACTTGAACATTTGTTCTCTCCAGTTTTGTGTGATACAGACCAAGATTTATTGCTCGTGATTTCCTGGATAGCAATTTGGACAGCAAATGTCTCAGTGAAACCACACTCATATGTCCTGTAATGTATGCAATAATGGAATGGAATAGGTAATTTATCTCAAGGGATTTTTTTTTCTTTCCTGCTTGACAAAATAACATATTGATATTATTTTTCCCCTCTCTGAGCCAAATATTGGCAACATTCTTTCCCCTTTGCAGCCTCCTTTCCAAAAACTCAGATCCTAGCCTTTCGTCTGTCTGAGTCTAAGTCACTGATGGAGACTGCCAGCTCGTTAATGTGGTGTGTCAAAGAGAGGTTGCTGTAATGAGTTCATTTCCATTTGGCTTTGATTTTTTAGAACCCATCACCCAAGCACTTTTTGCTTCCCAATAGAAAGGAGAGGGCAGCTATGTGGATAGTGCTCTGGGCTTGGAACCACAAAGAATCATCTTCCTGAGTTCAAATGTGGCCTCAGACTATTACTAGCTGTGTGACCCTAGACAAGTCACTTAACCCAGTTTGCCTGAGTTTCTTCATCTGTAAAATGAGCTGGAGAAGGAAATGGCAAATCACTCCAGTATCTCTGCCAAGAAAACCCCAAATGGAGTTGCAAAGAGTTGGATGCAACTGAAAAATGACCTAACAACAAAAATAGAGAGGAAAAAACAGTGTCAAGAGAGAACACAATTCCTTCCCATGCTGGTTTCTGTCAAAACTTGCTCACTTAAGGTGGTCATTAAATGCCTGTCTTATTAACACCTTGAGGTGAGACGTGCAATTACAGATTTGTGTCAGATAAACAAGAAATCTGGTTGTAGTAGGTGAGCTTTTCAAGGTCAGGGAATATCTGATTTTTGGCTTCCTATCCCCTGGGACTGACATAATCCCTAGCACATTGTATTTAGGTAGTAAATGTTTGTTAGTTGAGTACTTTGGGAGAAGCAACTCGGGGGTAATTGTGGCTTTATTTCTCTCTTAAGTGTATTTTTTATTCTCACCACAAATGCTAGCTCCTCCATTTCTCCTTGTTGCCCAGGCTATCTAACATATCTGGCTATAGAAGAGCTTACTACCCTACCCTGACTGTGGCTCACAGACTTAACCCAATAGTTAACCAATTTAACTATACATCATTCTCCACCTTTGGTGCCCTTGCCCCCTTGTTCTTCTATACTTCACATCCCACTAGTCTTCAGTCTTACATCACTGCACCATTTACATTCTTCACTCTACTGAGCACTGGCTGAGGACGTTTTATATCTGTTGTTCAGTCATTTTCAACTGAGTCTGACTCTTCATGATCCCGTTTGGGCTTTTCTTGGCAGAGATACTGGAGTGGTTTGCCATTTCCTTCTCCAGCTCATTTTACAGATGAGAAAACTAAGGCAAACAGGGTCACACACCTAGGAAGCGTCTCAGGCCAGGTTTGAACTCAGTAAAATGAGTCTTCCTGACTCCAGGCTCCTCACTCTATTTACATTCATACCACCATTTCAGATTGTTTTTACATCACCTTCATCCTCCAAGATATCCACCTCCTAACCCTCTCCCCGAGAGCCATCTCTGATAACAAAGAATAAAAAGGAGTAAAAAACACCCACTTTAAAACAATAATATACAAGAACAGCCAAGTTCAATATTACATGCAGCGTTCTAAAGCCATAATCTCCTACCTCTGCAATGAAAGGAGAAAGGTACGCAAATCCTCATAATCTCTTCTTTGGGGACAAATTTGGTTATTAGAACTTCACAGCATTGTTTTCATTTTTTTTGATCTTTCCTTTTTTAGTTTTTTAATCATTGTATCTATTATTTTTCTAGTTTTGCTTACTTCAGTTCATATGAGTCTGTCCATGCTTCTGAGTATTCATTATATTCTTTGTTTCTTTCAGTATAGTAATTTTCTATGACATTTATGCACTATAATTCTTCTAGCTATTTTCCAGTTGATGGGTGGTTCAGTGGAAAAAGTGCTGGATCTGGAAGCAAAGATCCTGGGTCTAAATCTACTTACCTACTTACTTAGGTGACCTTGGCGAGGTCACTTAACAACTTTCTCTCTGGCCTTATGTTTCCTTATGTTTAAAAGGAAGGGGTTGGACTAGATGACCCAAGGTTCCTTTTAGTTTTAAATCTGTAATCTGCTTTGTTTCCAGTTCTTTGTCACCACACAAAATGCTGCTATAAATATTTTGGTGTATAGTGGGCCTTTCTTTCTGTCGTTGGCCTCGTTGGGATACATGCCCAGCTGTGGGTTCTCTGACTCAAAGGGCACATGGACATTTTTGTCATTTTCTTAGCATACTTCTCAATAGCTTTCCAGAATTCGTTTTCTAGCTCCACTAATAGTGTATTAGAGTACTTGTCTTTCCACATTGTTTTATTCATCTGTGATTAACTCTTTTGCCCATTCTCAGTAGAATTTCTGATTCTTTCCTCAACCTCCTAGTCATAGCCTAAATCCCTTCCTTCAGGAGATATCCTTTGCTGAGAAGACTTTTTAAAATTATTTTTTATTTTATTTGAGAACCACAATCTTTCCCTCTCACTCACCCCACCCCCGCTCCCACCAGTTGAGAGCAGAACAAACAACTCTTATTACAAACATAGTCAAAGAAGGTAAATTCCCACATTGACCATGTTCACATACAAAGGTGTATATATAAGTGTGTGTGTGTGTGTGTGTGTGTGTGTGTGTGTGTGTGTGTATGTATGTATGTATCTGTGCTTCAAGTACATCAGCACTTTATTGGGAGGTAGGTAACAGATCATCTTGAGTCCTCAGGAATTGTGATCATTTATTATGCTTAGAGTTCCTAAACCTTTTAATTGTTTGTCTTTACAGCATTACTGTTATTGTATAAATTATTCTCTGGATTCTAATCATTTTACTTTGTATCAGTTCATACAGATCTTCCCATGTTTCTCTGAAACCACCTCCTCTTTTTATAGCACAATAAATATTATTCACGCGCACACACACACACACACACACACGCACACACACACACACACTCAGGTATTCCTCACTTGATAGGTACATTCTGTTTCCAACTTTATTTGCCTTGTAGAAAAAAGTTGTTATAAATATTTTTTGTATATTTTAAGTCTTTTTCTTCTTTCTTTGATATATTTGGAGTACAGACCTAGTAGTGGTATTATTGGTTCTGTTTCTGTTGCCTTTAGACTTTACCAGCCATCTTGTAGAACTGAGTTGTAATTTTTATCATTTATTCACCAGCTTATGTTCCCTGTTTTTTACTTTAAAGAGTAGAAAAATAGCATTATTTTCTATTTCTTTCTCATGACTGTAGGAGAAAACAACAAAATACAATACTCTGTAATATTTAAACACAAAAATAATAGCCTCTGGTGCAATTGGGGGCCTGTGGAAGCATAAGGAAATAAGAAAATTTTGAAAAACCATTCATACATGTTTCATCTGTTGTGTAACAAGTCGTAGTGGTTATATTCTTTTCCACATAAACATACCATATGAAAATTATAACCAATCAGTGGTCAAGTCCACCCACAAGTCTTAACAAGATGTGTTGTTGGCAGGAGAGCATGTTGCACATTGTTGAGAAGTCCAGCATGCATCGGCAGGAATATGTGCATGTAATGACTTCTTTACATAAGATACATCTATATGGTTACCTGATGCAATATTGCATCATCAAAATTACAATAAATCATTAAATTTAAGATGCATCATTTTTAAAAATATATATTTTATTTTATTTTTTTTTGAAATTTTTTGAAACACAAATTTGAAAAAAACTGTTAAAGAGTTAAAGAAAGTAGATTTCCTGGGGGGCACTTTTTGGAAAGGGGGCTATAGACCAAATAAATTTGGGATGATTTCTAAAGTGCCCTTTCAATTCAAAACCTCTGACTCTATCAATAATGTTCCCTTCTAATTACCCTCAGTGGACATTCACTGACTGTTGGCCTTCCACACAAGTGAGTCATGAATGATGTCCTTGGGTACATAGTAGCCTCTGTGCCCTATTTTCTCTTCTTTTGAGTTCCGCAATGATTATTCAGTCACAAATATAGTTGACATTTGTATAGCACTTTGTAGTTTATACAGCACTTTATATATATTAATTTTATCTTATCTTTACAACACCAAAGAATGCTCTACCATGAAGCGGGTAGAGCAAGTATCATTGTCTTCATTTTACAGATGAGGAAAAACACCCAGAAATCTGCTGGAGGCCACATGGCTAAGTGAGCATCAGAGCTGAGGTGTGAGCCTCGATCTTTGGCCTCCAAATCCAGTGTTATTTCCACTGCCTCCTTTAAGAATACAACTTCTACTCTACCATTTAAAAAATAATCCTGCTATGAGACTGTACTTTTCTAAATGTTCAACATGGATCCATGTAACCCTAGATGTGGAAATGTTTTGTGGGTTCTTCATGTCAAGTAGAAATCCCTTAGTGACAATGCTGATGTATGCCGTTCCTTAGTCAAGTCTCAGTCCCACCCTGAAAAGGCAACCTGGCCTTTTCCTTCTATAGAACATTCACATTGAGCTAGGGGTGATATCAGTGTGTGTAGGGGGTGGGGGTGGGATGGGTGGGAGTGGAGAGAGAGAGAAAGAAAACGGAAATGAAAATTTAATTTTTTTCTGGTTTTCCCTGCCTCAGCCAAAATCTCTTCCACACTACTCATTACTCTGAAGATATTATGTATCTTAGCCTGGACCTTTTTAATGCCGAAATGCCATAAAATGTTGGCTTCTTCATTTGCAAAAAGGCATCATCCTGGAATAATCTTGAGTCTCTTGTATTTGCAGGTGGATGGAAGTCTGTCTAGTTGAAGAACTGCCACCAACCACTGAACTGGAAGAAGGACTGAGAAATGGCGTTTACCTTGCAAAACTGGCCAAGTTCTTTGCCCCTAAAATGGTCTCAGATAAAAAAATCTATGATGTGGAACAAACACGTTATAAGGTAACTGATTGGCT